>NW_011889270.1:471311-482938 GCF_000151845.1 Pteropus vampyrus | reverse complement strand
CCTGCAGGCTCCCTTTGGGGGGTCCCTTCATCACAGGACAGGTGAGTTGCCTGTATTTGAAGAATGGGTCTCCTACCTACATTTAAAACTCGCAAAAGGAGACATTTTGCAGGACCCGGAAAATGTCTGTAAGAATCAGGGGCCTACCCACCCGGCCCCCAGTTAGCGCATTCTCATTCTCTTGGTGTAAAGCCCTTCATTTGGAAATGACTGCAAATCACGTGTCCTACCGAGGACTTGCATGCACAAGATACAAAGAACCCTCAAAACTCAAAAGTAAGAATAGATAGGTGTGAGGAATCTTATTGGGGTGATGCAAATGTTCCAAAACTGGATTATGGTGATCAACTTGCTAAAACTCATTGACTTTTACACTTAAAATGAATGAGTTTTATGATATGTAAATTAAACCTCACTAGAGTGTTTTTTAATTCTTGTGCAACAGTAGGAAAACTAAGACTCGATTTTTAAAATAAGCGAAAGAGTTAAAAAGAGACTTCGCCAAAGAGGATACACAGAAAGCAAAAAAATCACACGAAAAGATGTTCAGCATCACTGGCCATGAGGGAAAAGCAAACTGAAACCAGGGCGATGCACCCCGTCACATCCACCGGGGTGGCTGGGTACAAAGTGCAGCCAGTACCACGTGCGGGCGAGGACGCAGAGAGCTGGACCTCTCGTACTTGGCCTGTGGGAACGCAAGATGCGATAGCCCCTCCAGAAAAGTCTGACAGCCCTACATAAGTTAAACACGATGCAGCAACCACACTCCTGAGTATTCACCTGGAGAAAAGAAAACATTTGTTCGCACATAAAATCCTATACGTGAATGTTTATAGGAGCCCTATTCATAATTGCCCCAAACCGGTAACCTAAATGTGTTCAACATCCACGCGACAGAACACTGCTGAGCAAGACAGGAACAAACTGTTGGCCCCCTCGGCAACTTGGACGCCTCTCAAAGGCGTTCTTCTCACAGGCTGCACACCGTGTGGCTCGTGTACATGGCATTTTGGAAAGATGAGGAGAGGCAGGACCGTAAGGAGCGGCACGGGAGCGGGTGTGTGTGCGGCCATCTTGGGTGGTGGACGACATCTCATATATCCTGATCACACGAAACTATGCACGTATTAAGATTCATTCTCTTGGCAAAAAGAGAGCGTTTTGTATAAAATCATATAATTTTAAAAATAGAATTTTAAAAGTCCTCCTCCATTCCACAGATATTTTGAGTACCTACTATGTGCCGGGCAAAAGATAGAATGTTGGGGGCCAATCAGAGCACCTGTGAGGGAGACGCACCTGAACCCAGCAGTGACACACAGTGGAGTGGGAGCCGGGCTGTGGGTCACGGAGGAGGAGAGAGCCCCTGCTTTCATGTGGGGAGTCAGGGGCGGCTGCTCAAATGAGGGGCATCTGAGCTTGAAGGAAGACTAGGAGCCATTCATTCATTCAACAAACATTTATTGAGCACCCACTGTGTGCTGCGCTCTGTCCTGGGTCCTGGGGATGCTGCAGCCAACACAAAGGACCAGGTCCCTGCTCTCATGGAGCTCACACTCTAGTAGGTAGATGTGGGCCGTAGACACGCCAGCAAGAACCTCAGGTACTGAGGAGCGCCGAGGAAGGTGTCAGGGACTGTGGCCGTGAGGGGGACGCTTTCGGGTGACTGGAGAAGGCCTCTCAGGGAAGTGACACTGGAATGAAGCGTGGATCGGAGTTCAGCTCTGGAGGATGTAACCACGGGAAGAGCCTCGGAGGTGCTGGGGGAAGGTCTGGAAGTTACTGCAGGTGCACAGGCTCTGAGCTGGGAGGGATCCTGAAGTGTGTGACCACCGAAGGCCAGCGAGCCTAGGGGACTGGGGGAGTACAGGGAGACGGGGTGCGAGGGACGATGCCTGGCACATAGTAGCCGCTGCTGCTAAGCCCGTCCTTACCCTGGCACGGAGCTAAACTGTCGAAAGCCCCCTCCTGCCGGGGTTCCCTGGATTCCTCCGAGGCATCAGAGAGGACAGTCCAGGCCCCCAATCCTCGCCCCTCCCACGCCACAGCTGTTTAACGGGCAGATGGCTGATGGTCTCATTCATTTAGAGCCTCAGCAGCTGTGACCCAGAGAGAAACAGCAAACTGCCCACTGGGCCGCTTGCATCATCTTACCCCACAACTGGGGACCCTGGGGCATGCAGGGCAGCCTAGGGCCCCTCGGAGGGCGCGTGGGTCTGGAAGAGGGGAGGTAGGAAGAGCCCCACGGTGCCCAGCACACACACAACCACGAATACCCACAGGAACAGCCGGTCGACCACCATGGCCACGTACTTCCAGTCCTCCACGACCTGCGGGCAGACAGAGGCGGGTCACGCGGGTCAGTGCTGGGGTCCCCTCTGCTCTCTTCCTGTGTCCCAAGTTGGCCCTCGCTGTCTGGCTGGAACCTGTAGGCCCCAGGCCACTCTGAACGTCTGTGCCTCACAGCTCGTCGGCCTCCCCTACCCACTGCCGCAGCATCGCGGAGCCGCTGGGAGCCTGGGCTGTACAGAAAGCTTAGGCGTGTGATTAAAACCAAACCTGACTGTAAACAAGGGGACGAGGCCTAAGGATCACAAGTTTTTCCTCTTATTTTCACTTGAAGCCTCCTGAGCTGGCTCCAGACGAAGGAAAACTTAGGGCTCACCTTGCTCTGTGGGGACGGGGCACTGGGGGCGGCGAGGTACCAGGAGAGCCTGCTGTTCAGTTTCTCACTCTGTTAACAGTTCCGGTAATTAAGGCCCAGCCTCCCGGCTGTATGGCCTGAGTCACTCTCAGAGCCCAGCGTGGGCTGTGGCCGGCCTCCAGAGGTGCCACCACAGATGCGTCTGCCTCCTCTGCCTGGGGCGATACCCCTAGAGAGCCCCAACATTCTGGCCTCCCTCCCCCATGCCTGTGTTCACACCCTGGCTCTGGTGAGATCCTCAGCCTACTTTTCCTTGCGGAGACTGGCTGGATCAGAATTCAGCAGAGATTCAGGAGCTGGAAATTGCGCAGCGACGAGCAAGCTGACATCGGTGACCCAATTTGTCAGGGCCCTGTCAGTGGTGTGTGTCTGGATAACCCTGTGCCACCCAGCCCCAGGGCCCCAGCGAAACACAAGTGCCTCGGGCCAAGACCAGCGGGCACCGCCTGGCTCTCCACGTGAGCTCTCCCCCGCTTTCTTGGGTTTCTTTTTGACAGCCCTAATTTCAGACGACTCTTTTGTGGTGTGTGTGCCTTCTCCCCTCTTTTTATATTTTGTGCTATTTATAGTGACCAGTTAATCACCACGCAGGGTGAGAGTGCTGAAGCTGGGACCCAGCCTGGGCTGGATCGGGGCAGACACACTCAGAAGGGAAGAAAGCTGCTTTTTTCCAGCCACACATGCGAAAGTCGACCAACCAAATCCATCACCTTCTCAGTGTAGGACAAGAGAGTTTGGGGACATCAGAAGGATCTGGGTACAGAGCTTGGATCTGCTCTGTGCCACTGTGTGACCCTGGGCAAGTCGCTGAGCCTCTCTGAGCCTAGCTTTCCTTGTAAAGTGGGGGTGGGAGCAAATGCCACTTCACAGGGCTTATGGAGGGTTAGCACTAATGGGTGTCGGGTCCCGGCAGGGCGCCTGCTGTGTGGTGGGAGCTCAGTGAACACTGGGATGATAGTAACGGGGGTGCTGGCTGGGTCCTTCCCTCGAGAGGCTTTTAATGAACTGACGTAGGCAGTCGGAAGCCTGTGACACCATGGGGCTGGGAGTCCTTTAGGAGAGGGGGCTCAGGGTAGGTGCCAGCTTGGCGGGGCGGCCGGGGACCAGAGCTTCCCCACCTGCTCGTGCACGGGAACCACCGGGAAGCTGGTTGGAAACGCAGCTCCTGGACGCCTCCCCGAGACCCTGGCTCAGTCCCGGTGGCCCTGAAGCTGGACTTTGAAAAGGTGCCCAAGTGGCTCTTATTTAGCCAGCAGGGCCCCAGGCTGCACAGTAACGGTTGGGACCCGGTGATTTAGGTGATGCTGAGCTACTGAATGGGTTCCAACAAAAGGGAAACACAATCAAAGTAATTTTCTTAAAAGCAAAGTCTGATGGTCCTGGACAGCTGTGCCGCTCATGCTGGCGTGTGCCCGGGAATCCCCTGGGGACCTGGCAAAACGGGTTCTGAGCCAGCAGGTCTGCAGGGCCTGGGACGCTGCATTTCTACAGCTGGTGTCCTACATTCCATGTGCTACCAACGCTCCTGTCTCCTTTTCACAGTGTGAGTCTGCAGCTTCTCCAGCCTGCGCTTTTCCCCGCGTGCCAACTAATGGACTGCCAGAGCTTTCCCTGGAGGACGGGCTCGTGGAAGGGAGCCGCAGGAAGGTAAGCGGGAGGAGAGGCCCTCCTCTCCCCAGGCAGCGGCGTGTGGTGGGGTCAACGTCTGCTGAGAGGACCTGGTCTGATCAGGTGTTGAGACGAGAACGTTCACAGAATGTGACGCTCGCTCTGCCTGCTGTGGAACCGCGGTGCACACTTCCTGCCGTTACCATCACGTTCTGTGCTCGGTCATAGAACTGTCCTTTGCAGTGTCATACGTTCGGAGGAGTCGTTGGGACACCTGCACTCTAGCACTCACTGCTTGTCCTGGAGAGTAAATGCAACCTCTTTTTAAAAATCTGTAACTGTAGTCACCCTGCTCGATGAATCATGATCATGGCTAGCGATAATATTTTATCTGATGTTTCTGTACTCTTAAAAGCTACAAAGGTTTGGCTACAAACGTTTGGCTTCTTGGCAAGCCCGAGGCGGCTGGGAGCAGATGCTCTTGGTGCCCCGGCCACGTGTGGTCCTAAAGGCTGCAGGCGACACTTCCAGCCCGCTGGCAGCCTCCCACTTCGGGAGCCTGCATCTCTCCTCTGCCCGGGGCTCCTCCAACCCCCAGGGTGCTGGCTGCACAACCAGCTGGCAGAGCCAGGAAGTATAACCCCCATGGGACGGGAGCTGAGGGGCAAATGCCCACCTCCCTCCAGGGACCGGTTCTGCGCTTGCGTCATCAGCGGGTCTCTGCCGGGCTGAGTTCCCCCGAGCCTCGGACCTCGGGCCTCGGGCAGTAACCCACTCGCCAGTACCCACGTTGCTTTCATCGCTTCCCCGGCTCACTGCCCCTCCTTCCCTACTCTGCGTCCTGAGCTCACTGGTCACGTGAACCGCCTTTGCCCGGGTCCTCACTTCAGGCTCTGCTTCCGGGGAACCCAAAACTAACGGAAAGGATCACCCGCCTTCCCGCCGCCCACCCCGTGCACGAAGCTCTGATCCAGCTGCGTTCCATTTTGGGTTCCTTACCCCCACAGAGAGTTTGCGAGCCCTTGTCTCATGAACGAACTGTGGGAAACGGGGGCTGGCCCTGTTGTCTGAGCCCATCCACTGGGCATGCGGCGGGGGCTGGGCAGCAACTTACGCTCTGGTCCTGATCGTCACTCTTCATGTGCTGGGCGATGAAGTTGACGCCCTGTAAAGCCTCCTGCACGTCCTGCTGGAACCTCCCGGAGGACCTCAGCCGGAAGTCCCTGGGGGTCCTCGCAGAGTCGGAGCCGGCGGGGGGCTTCGCAGCCGCAGAGGCGGGATTCACGAAGTACATGGAGCTCCCGTAGAGGTTGGAGGAGCTGGCCGGGCCCGTGGCCGAGGCGGTGGTGGCCCCAGACTGACTGGGCTGGGGGGTCCTGGGGGGGCTGCCGTCAGGGCGCTTCATGAAGAGGAAGGTGGGCAGCCGGCGCAGGAAGCAGCGCCTGACCCAGGGCGCCATGGTGTGCGTGCTGGGTGAGCGGTGGTGCACATTGAGCACGCACACGCTGGTGACGATGGAGAAGGTGACCAGCACCATGGTGAACATGAGGTACTTGCCGATGAGCGGCACGTCCAGGGACGTGGGCGGCACGATCTTGGAGATGAGCAGCAGGAAGACGGTGAGCGCCAGCAGAACGGAGATGCACAGCGTCATCTTCTCGCCGCAGTCGGACGGCAGGTAGAAGACCAGGATGGCCAGCGAGGTGATGAGCACGCAGGGCACGATGAGGTTGATGGTGTAGAACAGCGGCTTGCGGCGGATGACGAAGTCGTACGTCACGTCCACGTAGCTGGGGTCCTTCGGGTTCACCGTCCTTCGCCCCGGGAGGGCCACGATGTCCCATTCGCCACTGGGGGTGAAGTCGTCCATGCTGGCCGAGGGCGACTTGAGGACCATGTCGATCTCCGTGTGGTCGTAGGTCCAGGAGCGGAACTTGAGGGTGCAGTTCTGCTGGTCGAAGGGGAAGTGCTTCACCTCGATCTTGCAGGCGCTCTTGTAGATGGCGGGGGGCAGCCACAGGATGCTGCCGTTGGAGCGCACCACCACGTTGGTGTAGAGAGACACCTCGTAGGTCCCGTCGGCACTGGGCAGGGGCGGGGCACGGAGGAGAACCCCATGAGGTTCGCGGGCAGCTGCCAGCCAAAGAACCCCACAGGGAGCGGCAGGGAGTGTCCTCGTGTATTAGCTCATCTAGGCCTCCCAACAGTCCGGTGAGGTAGCTCTTGTTTGTCCCCGTTTTACAGATGGGGAAACTGAGGCTCGGAGAAGTCAAGCGACTGCTTCAAGGTCAGAAAACTAATGAGCAGAACAGCCGAATTCGAACTCCGTTGTTCCTGCACCCCACACTCGTGATCATTTCGCGCTTCTGCCAGTTTAACTACCACCCGGAGCCGGTCTCTTTGGCTCCCCCCGCCTACCTAATGTATTTACACAGAGTAACTCAGCACCACCGACACCTAGCCCTGACCAAGCGACAGACGGTCCAAAAGACGGTCTGGGGGACAGAAGGGGCACTGGACTTGGGCTTGGGGCGCTAGGCCCGGGCCCAGCTGTGCCTGAGCGACTCTGGGCCTCTGCTTCCCCATCTGTAACTGGGGGCGCTGGCTCTGCTCACCTCTACCTCCTCTTCCAGCCTGATAGCTAGGATGTTGGGGTGACGCGCAGATGGGGCCTAGGACTGGACTCGGGACCGGAGAACCCCGGAGGCTGGCACGCCGGCCGGCCCCGCCACTCACTTGTTGTAAAGCACGATGTCAGGCAGCCAGACGCGCTTTGCAGGGATCCTCAGGATGTCCACACCCTCGTAGCAGGAGCTGTTCCAGGCCAGGCGGTAGTCGGTCCACTCCTGAGCACACGGGCAGGGCCCCGTCACTCGTATGTCGTCGGCACCAATGGGCAAGCCCTGGAGGAGAGGCCCTCGGGGCTGGGGACCCTCAGGGCACTTACCTGTTTCAGCCAGACGTTGGTGGTCATGATCTGCTCTCGCTCATTCTGGGGAAGGAGAGGGGCTATCAGTTCACCGGGCGGGAGGAGCCCTTCACGGGCCACTTCATCACGCAGGCTCAGAGCTCGAGGGCCATGCGCCCCGCGGCCATCCAGCCTATCCTGGATGGTGTCTCACACCCCGCATGTCTAGACGAAGCTCACGATCCTCACACAGGCTGGTCCTGCATGCACGGTCCGCTCAGTGAAACGCACCTGCACATGCCCCATACGATCTTCTTTTCTGTCTTATCCGTTCTTGTTATTTGTCGAGGCCTTTTCCATTGGCCTCTGCCTTCCAGTTCCTTAACCTCATCTTCTGCTATAATCAACCTGCTATTAAACCCATCCTACGATGGGCTTCAAATTCTCCATCAGTATAATTTTCTTGAACACATCAGCTATTTTGTTTTTAAATATTTATTATTTGTTGATTCATTTTTCGTAGCGGTAACATTCACATGCCATAAAGTTTACTATCTTAGTAGTAGTTTTTTAACAGTCTGTGTCTGACTAACTCTGTGTGTCTTTTTCCATTGTCTTCTTTTTGGCCTTGGTCTTTTCTTACTTCGTCTTGCCTTATCGCGTGCCTAGCATATTTTTTTCTGACTTTATAGTCACGTGTCACTTACAGTCTGAGAAACACATCTTCATTAGGCGATTTTGTCTTTGCGCAAACATCACAGAGTGCACTGACCCACGCCGAGGTGGTACAGCCTACGACACGCCTGGGCCGTGTGCCATAGCCGACTGCTCCTAGGATGCCAGCCTGTACCGCGTGTTAGTGTACTGAGTACCGTCGGCAATTGCAATGCGTTGTGATCTGCTGTTACGATGGCTGCGATGTACCAGGCGATAGTAATTGTTTGGCTCTGTTATAATCTCATGGGGACACCGACGTATATGCAGTCCGTCGTTATTCGGTGCGTGACCGTACGTGCCTCTAGGGAGTGCGGACTTTGGCTTTAAGGCAGGCCGTCAGAGGAGGGGCAGATCACCGTAACCCAGGCTGTGTCCGAGCTGGTTCGAAGCAGGTTTAGATTTTGTGAAGGCTGGACTGTTTTTGATTCATTTTTACTCTGAGGGGTTGTCCTCTCAAGGTTTCCATCTTCTCAGCGAGGCTCAAGCTTTAATATGTGCCACCCCGGCCCTGTGAAAGTGGCAACCATTCCCCGAGGCCTCCCAGCCTCTTAGCCACCACTCTGTGTTCAGCTCCTTAGCCCCTGTCCACCAATCATTAAACTTGGGGAAAAGCACCAGAGACCATCAGGGTCACCTCCTGGAACCTGGTCCCTCAAATCCTGGCTGAGCTCTCCAAGACTTCAAACGTATTTTGATGGCGGGGGCGGGGTGAGGGGTCCATCTTTTCTAATTGTCCTTGTGGAAAAATGAGTCTGCGACAAGCTATTCCACCATCACTGAACGTTGAAAACCGCCCATCTTTAAAAAATTCTTTTAAAGTTGAGGTGTAATTTACATACAGCGAAAGGCACAGATGGCAAGCGTACGTTTGGATCAGTTTTAACAAATGTGTGACCCATGTAACCCACCTCCTTTCAAGATACGGGACATTTCTATCACCCAGAAAGTTCTGTCGTGCCTCAGTCCTGTCCTCACTCCCAAGTGGAGAATACCAGATGGACGATCTGGGACTTCGTGCACAAGTCTGGGCGATGCCACAAATGAAACCCAAGTCACCTGACTCTCAGCCGTGCACACTGATCGGCGACCACTTTTCCCAAGACCCAGCCAGGGCACCAAAATCCCACTGAGTCTCTCTCCCCCTGCACCTACCACGCTGATGAGCTGGGCCAGGGAGAGCTGCAGCTCGATGGAGATGAGCTGCAAGGAGCTGGTGGCCGGGCGGATCAGGTTGTTGTAGCGGGTTTTGTTCAGAAGGTCGTCCATGAGCTTCTCCTCGGCGTTGGCCAGGCGGCAGTCCCCTGGGAAAACAGGTCAGACCTGCTGGTCCTTCTCCAGATGACACCCACTGCAGCTGATGGCAGTGGAGCGGGGAGCTGCCAGGGCCGGGGGCACAGGGGTCCTCGGGGCAGGCCTGCCTCTCCTCGGGACTGCCAGTTTAGTATTCCAGAGGGAGCTCTGCGGTCCTCCCACGCGCCACCTCTTCCTCCTCCCGTTCGCTCCAGCAGTGAGTGGCGCCCCACGACTAGACATCTAGTCCAGACCTGTGTGTCTTCAGGTGGCCGCTGGGTTCTATTGATTCTAGCTTTCAAGTCTCTCCGTCTCCCACATACACCCCTCCAGCCCTGGTCCTTGCTCACCACCTGCCTGGGCTCTTCAGGGAGAATGTGTTGGGGAGCGGGGGGCACCTTGGAAAGAGGAACACTCAGAAGAAGATCAAGGGCACCTGAGCTGGCGGGAGAGCAGGTGGCATAGGATAGAGGGATAAAGGAGGCTTGCGGGTACCAGCGAGGGGCTGCGGCTCACCAAGCCTAGGACTCAGATTCCATCCTCCCCTGCAGGGCCAGCTCCCCATTTTACCAACCCCCTCCCTCTGGGCGGGGCCACGGGGCTCAGAGCCTGAATGGCTCCAACTGAGCAAGTGTGAGGCAGACTCCCGGGTGGGTGCTGGGTGGAGCCACGGCCGCAGGAGCAGCCTCCACCCTGCCTGCTCCATGCTCTTTCCAACTCGCTGCCTATCTGGAGCAGATGCAATATTTAGTGCCCTGTGAAAGAGGCTCCCAGCGTACCTGCTGCTGCTGTGCCTCCCCCAGAATGCCCCGGGCTGTCCTGAGGGTCCTCCGATGCTTGACCTAGATTCTCGAGCCCCTCCTCTCATGCCCTGGACCCCCTCCCAGAGGCCCTCTGCCTGAGTGCCCTGGAAGCCAGTCTGCAGCCCCAGGCTACAGCTGCAACTCTCCCACAGCCTCTTTAGTGTATATACTTCGGCTGACTAGTCTTTTCCTAAAGAGGGGTGTGACTTGTCCAAGCCCATCTGATATGTCTGGGGCAGCTCTGGGGTCAGAATCTGCAGGTCCTGGCCCCCAGCCCTGCGGTTGTGGGAGAGGCTGGATCCACAGCTCTGCAGCCCCAGGAGGCTGCTGCCACCTGGGCCCCCGAGAGAGAGCCACGGCTACTCGGCAGGCTTCTGGCTCCGAGCCCACCGGAATGCTCAGGTTGCCCATCTTTGCACCTGTCCTGCCTCTCAGGCAGTCAGCTGGCCCCGAGGGACCCTCCTCCATCTTGAGGACCACCTACGGGGTCCTGAGTTAGTGGCTCTGAAAACCATTTAGCCAACTCTGTGTTTTTCAGCTGGGCAGCCTGAGACCAAGGAGAGGAGGCACTTACTCCAGGAGCCCCAGCAAGTCAGGGGCAGAGCCAGGTCCAGGCGTCGGTCAGACAGAGGCCTCGGGCCTTCTCTCCTGCCTTGCTAACTTCCTGTACGGAGGCTGCCCCTGCAGTGGCCTTGGTGTCCGGAGCCAAGTGTGTGCTCGCTCACACTGCCGCTTGGACTTGTGAGTGTGGGGGCCCTGGTGGGGATGACCAGCAGGGCTGTCGCGGGCTAGAATGAAGTCCTCGCCCCCCAAAAGGAGCCAGAACGACATGCGTTTAGACTTTCCAGTCTGCCGCTTTGTGCCTGTGAGGGCTTCTGGGTCCAAAAGATAGGGGACGGGTCCTGCGCCCCCAAGAAGATAGGGTGGCTGTAATGGGTGGAAGCTTCTGGGGCGCAGTGGGTCACACCCCAGCCCTGTGAAACAGCCCGCCACTAGAGGTCAGTTGCGACTCGGTGACTCTGACGGGCCGTGGGCCGGCCTGCCTCTGTCCAGGGCCTTCTTTCCCAGGCCTTCTCTGGAACAGAGCGGGGCTGAGGATGGAGGGGACACAGCAGGAACGCTGACCTGTGTGAGCCTGTGTACAGTTTGCAGAAGCATAGCTGGTCTGACAATCTATGTCGGAAAAATGGCAAAATAATCCCTATTTTGGAATCACACTACAGAAGGTGAAGGTCACAGACTCTCCTTTGCAAGTGGGCATGTGAAAGGCAGAGCGATTTTCAGTGCGTGGCCTTCACCAAGGACGGGGACGGATTCGTGTTTGTTAAAAGGCGGCTATGGGTTTAAGAAAAGTTGGGAGTTTTACCTTTTACATAAAGCTCAGCATTATTATCAGTAGCTTGTGCGATCAGATGTAGGAATCAGCTCGATGCTGCGTAAATGCAGATCCCCAGGCTCCATTTCCAGAGGTTCTGATCTGTGAGCCCAGGACTCTGTGCTGGGTGATTCTGGTACACGTCCCTAGGACCATGCTTCAGAAACATTGCAACTGACTCGCACATCTGAGTCCCCAGTCTGTAGACAGGGCCCATCA
>NW_011889270.1:467272-469221 GCF_000151845.1 Pteropus vampyrus | reverse complement strand
GAGAAGAAGCCTTGTGCCAGGCTCCTACTAGCTGCTTCATAATCAGTGCTTTCCTTCGTCCTCACAAGAATTTATTCCCCCCAGTAGAGAAAACGGAAGGAGAGGGAGGTCGGAGGTCAGCGGAGCTGGAGTTGGGACCCAGGGCTACCGGGCAGCAGAGCCCACGGCCCCTCCACAGCCCCTCCAGTAGCCCACAGCTGGGGCGGAGGTGGGGCCACTGTTTCCATCCCCGTGTGGCCTCGGCTGAGTCCTGTGGCCCTTGCTCCCTGACCCTGTTCCTTCTCCTCTACCTGCTTCCTCTGCTGCGGGCACAGCTTGCTCACTCAGTGTTCATAAGTGTCTGGGAATGGAGCAGCTGAGGCCGCAGAGCCAGCAGCGTTGGTGGCTCTGCAGCTGGGGCTCAGGGACACGGGTCAGAGCTGACTCAGACCCAGGCCCTTGTGAGTGCAGACCTGAGGGGTTTGAGAGAAAGAACAGCTGGTCCCCTCTGCTCTGGCCAGTCCCAGCCCGGGCATTTCCAAGGCCTCACCATCTGGGTTGGTGCCATTTCAGTGCCTGCCGCTAGCCTGTCACCTCCCTCGGGCTCAAAGATCTGTCCTCTGTTACATGGCAGGTTGGAATGCGTTTCCTCCATGATCCTTACATTCTTGGACTCCATGGCTTTCAAAGTGTGGTGCAGTTAAGGCTGTGAGGCCAACAGACAGACACAGGTTCCCATCCTGCCCTGACGCTTGGGGCCGTGACTTTGTATAAGTTCCTTTCTCCTTTTCCCCATTCTGGGGCTGCCCCGATGTTAAACGAGGTCATGTGGCGCACACGTGGCACAGCGAGTGGGCACTTGATAGGTGCCCCGGGGCGGGGGTGACACAGGGCGTGGGACACATGCAAGAGTTTTTGGTCAGGTAGACTTGAGTTCAAATCCCACTTTAGCCGTTTAGCGGCCATGGCGGGTCAGTTACTCACCTTCCTGAACCTTGGTTTTTCCGTGTATAAACAGAGGGTGATAGCTGCACCCCCTCCCCCTAGGTGGGTCACCCTCTCTCATAGGGTGGGCCTGAGGATTGAATGGCAGACTGAACGTGGAGGGTTTGGGGGGCAGTACTTTGCCTTCGCCTCTCCTGTCTCCTGTCTCCTTTGTAGCAGACGAGCGTTCAGTAAAGCAGGTGCTCAATAGTTGCAAGATTCTTCCATAAGGTAATCCTGTCTTTTGCTTCTTCAGTCATCAGAGCCATAACTAATGATGTGGGTTTGTATCTTAGGTTCTGAGGGAGGCAGCAAACGAAGCTTTTACATCCCCTCGGTATAAGTCAAAATGTCTACCCTATTCTGTTGAGCAACCTCCTCCGTCCTTCCTGCTCATCAGAGGCACCTGGGCATTCGGGGCTCAGCTCCAGTGTCCCCTCCAGGAAGCCCACCCTGACTCCTCCCAACCTTTATGGTCTCAGCTCTTGAAGGACTTCCTTAGTCAGTCTTTGATTCTTTATATCTGGTCCTGCCCGGCCCCCTCGGAGCCCCTCGGCACCCAGGCAAAGGCTGCAGTTCTGGTGGGAAAGCCGAGTTGGGTGTCTCTGGGTCCTGGGGACCAGCAGGTCCTGTTTCTCCAGCCGGGCAGCGGGGTCGGCGGTGTTGCGTGTCCGTCCGCCCAATGCTGCTCCCTCTGGGCCCATCTTCCACAGTCGCCATCTCCCCCATCCTCTGGGAACCACCATTTACCCTCTGTTCTTACAGGTTTAATTTCCTTAGATCCCGCATGTGGGTGATCTCATATAGTACTCATCTCCAACTTATCTAGCTGAGCTCATTATAGCCAACTAACAGTTCCTAAGTGCTTCCTATGTCCCAGGCCTTGACAGCCGGATAAATCAAGATTGGATGAAGCTATTATGGAGCTATTAATGTCCTCTTGAGAGCACACACAATTAGCCACAAGATCTTTTGGGGAAAAAAAA
>NW_011889270.1:462495-465017 GCF_000151845.1 Pteropus vampyrus | reverse complement strand
CTTTTGGGGGGGAAGCAGCACATCCTCACTGCTCCAGGCTCCCCTTGTCCCCCTTTGCCCTAGTGAGTTGTCGCTGGAAATCTCCGTTAATGTCTTTGTCCCAACAATAGTGCGAGGAGAGTTAGCTGAGCATCAAAACACCTCATTCTTGTCCTGCTCAAGGGAGCCCTCCCCAATTCTGCAGCTGCTCCCCAACATGCCTATGGCTCGGAAGGTGGAGCAGGTGGACTGTGGGGACAGCCGAGGAGCGGCCCTTCTTACAGCTGCTGGCCTGGCCCATGGGGCATGGGGTTAATGAAGACAGAGGGATGGCCTCCTCCTAATGGGCCTTTCGAGGCTGCGGACAGACGGGGAGGGAGAAGCTGGGCTTCCGGGCAAGGCCAGGAACCATGAGACGCCCACATGGACTGTGACCTCAATACGTTGTAAACAGGCGCTGATGTGTGGGCTCCAAAGTCAGAGAGAGCAGTAGCCCTGAATAGGAAGTTATCTCCAGTGAGTTTATATGTTCCAGTCGAGATCTCAAAGGGATTGTTTAGGGGGAGGGGAGTGGCAGCAAACTTGATAAATTTATTCTAAACATCGCTGGTAAATGGGAGAGAATAGTCAAATAAATACGGAGAGGAAAAGAAAAGAGTAATGTAGGGGGCTGATACTTATCAAAGATATAACAACGCTGGGAGAATAGAAAGCCCGGAAGTCCCCAGTGCACTTTAATATTTAGAATATGACAAACACGGCATTTCAAAATGGATAGGAAGTAAATAAGTAGGGCTGACAAAGGATTTGATCTTTCCCTGAACCCCATAATAACATAAACTCCAAATGAGGTGAAGAGTTAAAATGTAATAAATGATACAAAACAATGAACCATAAGAAAACATTTATATAATGTCAATGTGGGGAAGGCCATTTTAAGTTTAATACCAAAGCAGAGGCTGTAGAGGAAAGATTGAAAACATGACAGCAGAAAGGTTTTGTACATCATAAAAATTGTAAACAAAATTAATAAGCAGATGATGAATTGAGAGAATTCAATATACATCTGACGAAGGGTTAAATTGTTATAAATTAATAGGAAAAAGACATTGGCCCAGTAGGGTGGGCACGGAGCATACAGGCCTGTGATTTAAAAATAAGTACAAACTAGCAAGAAACGTTTGAAACCATTTGTAACGATAACGGTAATAAAAGGAACGGCGGCCGAAACCAGGCCGGCACAGATCAGAAAGATCTTTTTAAATGACCGCAGACAGGGGTGAGTGAATAAAGAGACCTCACATACTGCTGCTGGGGCTGCAAATCCAGGAGGTGAGATCCCTCAAAACTTTCCCTCTGTTTGCACCAGAAATTCCATATAATCCTAAAGAGATAATCAGACGTGCGAAACGAATGCATTCGTACGCGTGCGTCACACTGGCACTCCTACGCCTGTCCTCCAGCTCACCCCACCTGTCCCCACGGTCCTGCGCACAAGCTTTCGGGTCAAGAGCTTCTGGCCCCTCTGAAGGGAGGTTTCCAGGCTCTGTGGCTGGAGTCTCACAGCGCCCCCTTGTGGCACTGGAAACCGGAGTCGGGGGACCCGATAGCTGATTTAACTTGGACCTCCTTTCTTGGTCTTGGTGTCCGGAAGGAATAGAAAGCATTTCCTGTCTTCCTAGGGACCCATTTTTGTTTCTAAGACCTGCTTTTTATTGCTCTTGGGCCCTCAAAGCCTGTGGTCTGTGGTCTGTTACACCCCCTCACCCCGCCCCCACACACAGTGAAAAGGTGAGTCCAATACAATAAGATAATGTAACTCTTATTACAATATGTTGTTATAATTGCTCTATTATTATTGTCGTTGCTCTCTTACTGTACCTAACTTACAAATTAAGCTTTATCACGGGTGTGTATGTGTAGGAAAAAACAGATACGTGGGGTTTGGTACCATCTGTGGTTTCAGGCATCCACGGGCGGTCTTGGAACGTGTCCCCACAGATAAGGCGGGACACTGTATATGACTGGAGTCCTGCTGGAGCACAGACTTGCTATGCGACCTTGAGCCAATGGCCTCTGGTGTCTGGTCCTCAGTGTTGGACTTGATCAGGCCTGTCTCTCTCTGAGTCTGGGCGGGCTGCAGCTCCGTGTGGACCTAGCATCTCCAAACAAGAAAGGTGGCTGCCTCCTGAGCTGGCTGGTTGCCCCCGGAGACCACAGCTGTCAGGTCTCCAGCTCCGGGGAGGTGGCTGCCCTCGCTGAGTTTGGGGTGGGTGAAGTGGGGAGGCGAGGGGTGGGCCTCATCAGAGTCATAAAACCTTACTGGAGCCCAGTGTTTGCTTGCAGTGGAAGCAGATGGGAGCCAGCAACAGCGAGAGATCTAGGTCTAAGGCACCCGGGTCATGGAACACCGGCCCCTCTGGGCTGGGCTCTGTGAAACAGGACTAAATGCTGACCGCCAACAGGTGGGGGGGCACAGTCTGCTCTCTGAGCAGAGTCAGCAGATAAGGGCAAGGTGTCTGGAGCACCCCAAATACTTGATA
>NW_011889270.1:441836-461520 GCF_000151845.1 Pteropus vampyrus | reverse complement strand
GCACTGGCACCGACCTCAAAGCACTGGCGACAATTAAACGGGTTAGTGTATGTTAGGGATGTATCATGGTGCCTGGCACTGAGCCCTCGATAAATGTCATCCGTCAGTGTTGCTGTCGCTTTTATTGGCAGAGAGCCAGCAGCAGGGGCAGGCTGGCGGCTGGGGGGTGGGGCAACCCAGCGACATGTGGCGGGTTGAATGGTGCCGCCTAGAAACACACTTCCTAACCCCTAGACCCCGCGGATGTGACCTTGCTGGGATGAGAGCGTCCCGGCTGGTCTGGACAGGCCCTAAATCCGGCGACAAGTGTCCTCTTAAGAAACGGGAGGAAAAGACACAGAGAGGGCCTGGACCACAGGAGCAGAAACTACCGTGATTCGGCCACAAGCCAAAGGTGGCCTGGGGTCACCAGGAGCTGCGACTCCTTCGAAGGTGTGACTCCTGACGGAAAAACTCGGTTCTTCCTCTTCCCGTGTCTTTTTCTCCTGTGTGTCTCCTCCACCTTCGCAGAGAGCACCTCACCGTAGTCAGCAAACGGCTGGGGGTTTTCCCCACCGGACAGTTCTCTGTGACACCAGCTGGGTGTCTCTCAACTCAGTTCTGCCCCTGTGTACCGGAGATGGTGTCAGAGCCCACACGCCCGCTTCTCCTGCAGGTGCCAGTCGCAAGCAGAGGGTCCCCAGAGTATCCGCGACTCCTGTAGCCAAGTCGAAGCTTCCCACAGCCGCTCCTTGGGGGTGACTGATTCGCCGGAGCCCATCGCAGAACTGAGGGAAACGCAGACTTGCCTTTACCACGTTAAAGGACGAGATAAGATAAGGGACACAGGTGAACAGCCGGACGAAGAGAGACGCACGTGTAGGGCGAGGTCTGGCAGCGTCCCAGGCGCAGGGATTGGGGTGCGCCACCCTCCGGGTGTGGATGAGCTCACGCCCCGGCCCCTCCACGTGTTCACCCCCCTGGAAGCTCTCCGAACTCCATACTGTTGGGGTTTTACGGAGGCTTCGTCACGTCGGCCTGATCCGTCATCAACTCTGTTGTAGCCCCCTCCCCTCTCTGGTGAGGCTGAAAATCCGAAGCTTCTACTTTTTTTGGTGACCAGACCCCAGCCGGTAACCACCCCGAGTCACCTCATTAGAACAAAAGATGCTCTTGTCACTTAGAAAATTACAAGGGTTTCGGGACCTCCGTGCCAGGAACCAGGGACAGAGACCATTACACGTTTTTCCTATCATTGCACAGGAGGGACTTGGCTCCGCTGGCACCTCGATCCCAGACATCCGGCCTCCAGAACCGTGAGCAGATTTCCGTTGTTGTGAGTGCCCGGTCTGTGCTAATGTGTCGCGGCCGCCGTGGGGGACGAATGCGATGTCTCCAGACTGAGTGTGGCTGGCCTCAGCATGACTCGACCGCTGTGTCGCCTCAGGGAGGTGGCGGGACGGTGCCGCCAGCGCGCCAGCCTGGACCGTGTGCTGGGGGAAGGCCCCGGTGTCCGTGCTGAGCCCTGCGCCCGGCTGCTCTGTGCCACCTGCCTGCTCCCTCGTCCCCGCCCCCAGCCTCAGTGCTCTGTTGTGACTCAGCACGTGATCCTCAAATGCCAGCTTGGGCTTCGGAGGGGCAGGAGAGAGACGGACGGACTCGGGCGGCTACTGAAGGACTGGGCTGGGACTGGGCTGTGGCCACGAGGGTTCGGGAGCGTTCGGGGCGTGTTCTGCCTTGCGCTCTGTCGTGTAAAGCCCTCCTCCCCAAGAGTCCACCACCGGCGACTCATGTCACATTTCAGTGCTTCGCAGTGAGATGCACGTGTTTTCTTAAATAACGCGCTGGCCTCGCTCCGTTGGAATTACTCAGGGACAGACGTCTTCAGCAGGCCGGTCAGTCAGTGTTCCATCAGCTCAGGGCAGGTTTCCCGCCTTGCGGGTTGTCTTAACCACTCTGTAAGTCCTTCCGTGACGGGAGGCGCCTTAGGAATCACTTCTTAGAATGCAGCCCCAACGGGGAGCCCAGGACGGGTGCCGTCGGAGGAGCCTCTTGCTCTTGGGCCCTGACCTGAGCGCGGTCACCGCGGGCTCCCCTCTCGTCCTCCCTGCCCCGTGCTCCCTTGGCTCCCCGCGGCTGAGCCCCTGCATTTTCCCCCAGGCTCCCTGGCACCCGCTGGAGCCTGGGCACAATAGTCCTAGGCCACTGTAACAGTCGCCCCTGTGACAGTCACAGGATTACATCCAGGGGAAGTGCTATTGTGCTCAGTGGCGCTCAAAACGTTCCCTGTCGAGAAGTTTCCAGCAAAGGTGCAGCGACCCTGCGGGGGTCTGTGACTGTGTGTCCCCTCTCCAGCTCAGCCCTCACCCTCGGCTGGTCTGGTGGGTGCAACCCTCTGCCTCTGAGGGAGGGAGGCGAGGGGCCCGCCTCAGACTCTAGGGTCCTGCAGCTTCTGCTTCCCACGGCCTCCCTGTGGCCTCTGCCTCGTCTGCCAAGTGGGGTGCTGTGCGCCCCCTCGCCCCGACGGGGAGCATCGTGGGCCTTTCTCTTCTCAAAGGCAACATGGTGTTTCTAAAACGCTCCTTTTCTGGGCAGTCGGCGCCACTGTCCTGTGGTCGAGTGCAGAGTCGGGGGGGGGTCGGGCGTGGGGAGACAGCCCGTCCTCAGGCAGCCTTCCACCCCCCCACTTGCCACTGCGGTGACCGTCTTCTCTGTGCATCGCCTCTGTGGCAGGCCCAGGATGGACCCAGACGCACCAGGAAGCTGGTCCCTCTGTGGACTGTGAGGGCAGGAAATGATGAGAAAGAGGGCAGGGGTGTCCTGCCCCCAGGGGCCGAGGCCCAGATGGCTCCCAGCTGGGATGAGGGGCAAAGACGAGAAGGAGAAGAAACACGGGACAGTGTCTCAAATCCGCTCCGGTTACAACCATCCAGTGTCTGCATGTCCCTGTCGCACTGAGCAGCCCCTCTGCCTCTGAGGCGCGTAGGCCGCGGAGGGAGGGAAGCCATTTAGAGAGGAATGAGTTCCGGTGGGAGGGGAGGGAGGAGGAAGCTCCCAGAGCCACCTGCAGGGTGAGCTTCCCGCTCACGCTGCGGCCCTGCCTGACTCCTCCGCAAGCTTTGAAGCCCGTTAGCGAAAGCAGTAATGGGATCACAGCGGGGTCCCTGGCCTTAAGGCTCAGAGCCTCCCTGGGTGCACAGGGAAGGGCATTTGGGAAACTGGGGGTGGCGACAGATGTGTCTGATGACATTCAGGAAATTATGCAGATCTGCTCGCCCCAGGCCCGGGATCCTGATTCACAAACAGGCATCGGGAGGGCAAGCGTGGGAGGGAGGACAGGCGTGAATTAGTGAGCGCAGCCGTGTGTTCTGCCGGCGGCTTCGGACTGAGGCCCTTTCAGTGAAACAGATGCGCTTCCTGAGGGTTCACGCGCTGGGAGCAGGAGAAACAGCTGGACCCGAGTCAGAGGTGCGGAATGGAAGCCGTCGCTTCCTGGGCGACCCGCTTCCTTCTGAGCCGCAGGTCCCTGACTGCGAAGGGGGTACAACCATCTGTCCTAGTTGTGCAGACCGCAGGAGACCCTTCGTGTGGCTTCACTGACCGGTGCCTGGTCACAGATGAATGCTTCATGTGTGCTGGCCAGGCAGCTCCCTGCTCCCTGCCCTGGGCAGACCGAGACCCTTCTGGAATAGAGACGCTGTGAAGGGCGGCTGCAGCCCCCCTCCATCCTGGGAGTGGGGGGTGCACCCCAGCCGGGCAGCGTTCAGTGTGAGCCTGCAAACGAGCAGGACCTCAGGAAGGAGAGAACAAGGGAGCTGGCCTGGCCGGGCGCAGAGCAGGCCTGCAAAGGCGGGGGGAGCCGTCTGCCTCGGGGCGCGGGCCCCCCTGCATCGTGAGAACAGAATGACACGTGGGCCTCAGTGTCCGGTGCAGCATCCGGGCTTCACTCTAGGCAGCGGGGAGCTAGTGAGGACTTCCGAGGAGATGATTAGCGGGTACGGTCCGTGGGCTGGGAGCACGGACCTGTTGACACGTGGTGAGTGGACCAGAGGAGGTGACACCGGAGCCAGAAGGACCGACGCAGGGGGAAGGAGACGCAGAGGAGAGGAGAGGGGGCCCAGGACGGGGCGATGACAAAACCCACACATTTTGGCCACCGCGGCACGTGGGGCTGGGGGGTGGGCTAGGACGACGCCCAAACGGCTGGTTAGGAAGTCTGGGGGGCCGAGGGGCCCGGTACGGATTGAGCACGGGGACGGGGAGCAGCAAGGTGCTGCCTTTGCATTTGTGCGGGTGAGTTTGAGGAGGCACCGAGCCACCCAGGCAGTTGCCAGCACGATCTGTGGAACTGAACCCCAGGGACATGTTACTGTGGCTCATCTGAGGTGCCCCCGCCAAGCTCTGGGCGCTACCGAGTGGGCACCCAGTTCTCTGCCTTGGCAGTGGAGGTGCGTGGGCAGCTCAGGCTGAATGCCCTGTGGCCTGGCTCCCTCCCTCCCCTGGCCTCCCCTGCTGGGTGCTCATCCTGGCCCAGGACTGGGGCTCTCTGAAGGGTGGGGCTGCCTTTTCTGTCACACCCTGGGGCCTGGGCACGGTGGCTCTGTTCCCCTGAGATTCCAGACCCTTCCTCCCAGGACCTCTGTGCTAGCTGCAGGGAATCTCCCTCAGATGGCCGTAGGGAGTGGGGTGGGGTGAATTGTCCCCCACCCACTCTGTTTAAAAAGAAAAAAGCCCTGTTCTCGATTTTTTCCTCATTTCCTTTAAACAAAGAAAATCAAAAAAGCTATATAAAGGTAAATTTAATATTCTTTATTGGATCCAGTGATTTCAAAAGGAATTAGATTTTTGATTTCCACGTTCCCTGCTAGAGCGAGCTGCGTAGACGCGCTCGAGGCCCTGGCAAGGGGGTTATTTAGCCTTTCATGATGTTACTGGAAGGAGCATACCGTCTCTGGGAAGAGGAGAGGCCAGCGTTCCTCATCTGGGATTTCATTGATGACAGTATCTGGGAAATTACCGTGCACTGGACAGCGAATTCGGAGGCCGTTAGATGTTCTGAGCACACACACTCTCCTCAGATATGATAATCCTCATTCCACAAGCATCATTCATTCGGCAAGTTCTTACTGAGCATCTCCTGTGTGTCACACATTGTACTCGACTTTGGGGGCACAGATATCAAGAAGCAGGAGCCCATGTAATGAGCCTAGAGCTCAGGGGACCTCAAGGTACGGGGTGTAATCCCACCCCTTGGCCGTGCAGGCCTGAGCCAGCGAGGGCATGGCATAGCCCCCAGCCACGGTGGTCGGTTCACAAGTGGGGAAGTGATGTTAAGTGTTATCTGGATGAGAAACCGGGACTTCTGTTGAATGGTCAGAGGGAAAGGAGTTTTCTTCTTCTGGAGGCCGAGAGCGTAGGCGTGAGATCCGGAACCACTGCAGTCACTTTGTAACTATGAAGAAAGCTGGGTAGAAAGGGAGCGGTCGCCAGAGTCTGCCCGAGCCTGACCAGCGGCCAGACTTGGCAGTTTCGGCAGCTTACGCGTTCCTTCCATTTCAACCAATCGGTGAACCGAGGAGTTGAAACTGGAGCGGGCGTGAATTACGAGCCTGTGGTTGCGCGACTAGTCTAATCCAGTCCTCCCCGGGAGCCTGTGCCGTAGAGCGTGGCAGCCCCGTTTGGCAGATGAAAATACTGCACCCAGTGGTTAAGTGACTGCCTGAGGTCGCCCCATTAGTGAGTAAGGGAGTTGGGGTTCCAGCTGAGAAGTTTGACTCCAAAACCTGTTTTCTGCAAAACAAGATCGAGTGTCAGGTCGGCAGGGGGGCAGTGTCCCCAGTTTCTTTCTTCTCTCTTTGGGATCCCTCTGGGACTGTTTTTCTGCTTTTGTATTTGGAACTAGAGAGCAGGTCGCGCTTCTCGGCTGGGTCGGCAGGACAGAGGGGACGGGCATCAGGAGGAGAGGCAGCCCGGGGAAGCCTCGGAAGGTGCGCGGTTGCTGGGATTCACTGGGCCGCGCTGGCGCAGTCTGTTTGCAGATGAGGCGCGGGGCCTGGCCGAGCACACAGCCTTTCCGCCTGAGGGACATCCTCATTTATTCCTACCGAGCGGGCTTGACGTTTATGTAGATGGATTACAACTTGGCACGTTGACCATTTGTAAAATGGGGACCATTAAACCCTCCCCTCCTGGGGGAAAACAGCTTGTGGGGCCTGACCAGCAGGTGACCCCACGGGCTGTCCTGGCCCCTTGCTCCCCTGGCAGGCCGCTGGTTCTGCTGGGAGGCAGCCCCAGCTGTCTGGGTTCGCTGGGCAGGGGGGCGGGGGCCGCCGCCGCCCCCGTGCTGTTAGATACAGCCCTGCACAGCCCTGGGAGCGAAATTCGGGGTGGTAAAGGGGACAGCTTTCCTTCGTTGGTGGTCGCTGTCCCTTGCACAGGGCCACTCGCCTTGGCTCGGCCCTTCGGCACACCCTCTCTGCGGCCCTGCACCGGGCAGGTGTGTGTCATCTTCACCTCCCTCTGAGGGAGACCAGAGAAGTCAGCTCGGTTCCCTCGTGGCACAGCCGGTCGTCGGTGGAGCAGCTGACAGCCGAGTGCTCTTTCTATGACACCACGCTGGCTTTTTTGGGCAAATTTAGAGGGAAACTTAGCGAATCTACTGAAGCTGAGGAATGAGCTGGAAGCGCAGGCTCCAGGCTGTTCGGCGGGGGCATCCAGTGTGGGGCGCAGCGCGAGGAGGGGGTGATTTAGAAGACAGCACCCCCCCCACCACCGTGGCGGGGCCGGGGTCCTAGCGGTAGGCCTGGCCCCGTCTCCTGTCTTTTAGCAGCGGAAGGAAACTTGAAGATAATTTCATCTAGAACGCTGATCATTTTTGTGACAAAACTGTCAATCACATGTTAATTGCCACAGATCACACGACCCTGTGCAACAGAATTGAGGGGGAAAACCATCTTTCTTGAACTCACTGTGCTACGAGTGGTGTTCAACTCGGTCTCAACGTGTCGGGACCCGCGAAGTTGTCTCCAGCTTCCCAGATGATGAGGGAAAGCGTGATGAGTTTTTACGATAAATCATGCCTGTCACTGAGCCCATCTCCTCTCGTTGAAGGCAAAGAAAATGAGGCTGGGTACGTTATGGCCCTGTCTGGCAAAAGTCACAAGATAAGCAATAATTGTTATTTAAAACCAGAGAGTCTTATAATTTATTCATGAATGCCGCCTGTTCTAGATTAGATCTTCTGCTTTGATTTAGTTGTATTTTTGTTGAAGCAAATTTATAAGCTCTGAACTATTCTGAAAATGCCACCAGGCTAGTAGAAGAAAGTACTTCAATGACAGAAAGATTCACGCTACCCAGCGTGGAGTGGTGGTGAAGTGTGGGCTCTGGACCAACTGCCCAGGTCAAGTCCTGCCTCTACCCCCTCGGACAAGTTACTTGGCCTCTCTGTGTCTCAGTTTCCCCATCTGAAAAGTGGGGATGACAGTAATAGTATCTACTTCCTAGAGTTGTTTTAAGGATTCAATAATATATGTACAGTACTTTGGACAATGGTAACTGCTATATTGCTGTTTACTGTAGTTATTTCAACATTTCAGGTTGTAAGTATTCTATTGTCTGTCCAAGTGACAAGTGTCCCAAAGCTGATGTCATAATGAAGAGCTTTAAGTTTCTTTAATCTTCATCACCTTTTTGAGGAAAAAGTACTATAGGTAGAACATTGGCTGAAACAGGCGTGACGTGCAAACTTGGTTTAACACTTTATAGTTAGTTTAGTGCCCTTAGGCTTCTGTCCTCTATAAATTTCCTAAGCCCCATCCAAGTGAAGATCTTTAATATCAATCTAGCCAAAAGGGGCCAATAGACCCCGCAAGAAATTGAGTTAGACATAAATAAATTGAGTTAGTGATAAAACATAGAAAACTACGGCGATGAAAACCAAATAACTACCAGTACACACCAGCGACACAGATAAATCTCATGCACGTTAACGCTGAGGGGAAGAGGCCAGACCCAAAAGGGCACAGACTGTGTGGTTCCAACTATACGGACTCATAGAATCACACGTATTTCAAGAGCAGGCAAAACTAGCCTCCGACGATAGAGGTCGGAATAGTAGTTATTTCTGAGGGGGGATAGCGAGTGGGAGGAGGCCCGAGGGCTCCTTCTGGGGTGACGGAAACTTTCCACATCTCGATCTGGGTGGTGGTTACATGGCTGCTTGCACCGAATTGCACACTTAAGATATGCGTATTTCCATATGGAAAATATACTTCGCTAGTAGAGAAGAAAATAACAGATGACTTATCTATAAAAATGACAGTTTAAGATTTTATATATTTACCGCTCAGTTTCCTCTTGTTTACACACATATTTGTGACCATGAAATTGCTAGCTGAGAAAATTTCAGCAAAAAAATTTTGTTTCTCACATCATCTGCTTTATTCAGATAAAGCAAATTTCTAACTTAGATTTTAAGTTAAGACTGAGCTCCATAGCCATTTGTCGCAAGTGCGAATGACCTAGAGAGATGTAACGTTAACTATAAAATACATTGAAGGGCACGGTTGTCTACTAATGATTTCTCCAGACAAATCCATTATTTGGGTATCAATGAATCAAAAATGAAAGGGAGAGAAATTTGAGCTTCTTTTCATAATTGATGGATGTTTATGAGGTTATTAAGTGAAAAGGGTTCAGAAACAAGAGATAAGTGGCATGCTAATTTGGGGCTGAATGGAGTAAGGAGGCGTTCTTGGAAATATAAGAATCTTGCTTAACAGGACTTGTCCGTTTGCAAGACAACAAACCGGTATACTTCAATTCAAGGAGATAAAGGACATGAGCAGTCGGAAGGAAATCATGGGAATAAATTTAGTAAAGACTAGAAGGTCGGTGTTCCACGTCTGACATCTTTAACTCTTGAGTTGCGGGGCTGGCGTCCCAGGAGCTAAAACCAGACATTGCAGTGGGTATAGAGACTCTGCTCAGGCTTAAGAAGCTCAAGCAGATACTCTGGGGTCTAAAATATCCCATTGTGGGGGCATCGTCAAAGACAGTGGGAGAAAGGATAATGTGTGTTTAAAGAAAAGATCAAAGGAAAGAATAGAAACAATGAAGAAGTGAGCTGAGGGCAAGGTGACAACAGGTTCTGGTGTGCCATGGACCGCTGGGTGTCTGCCTGTTGTCCTTACGCAAATAACAATGCCCCTTCACTCTCTGGAAAGAGTCTGGTGGAAGGGTCTGGATTTGAACTGTAAATCACGGAGATCCACCTGCCAAAGATAGGAAATTAGCCAAAAGAGCCTTCCTATGGGGGGCGGGGTGGGAGTGGACTGGCCAAGTGGCGTCTGCCGGGCCCAGCCCCGCCCAGTCGCCCAATCGCCAGGGACAGCCGAGACGCTGCTCAGCTTTGCGAGGCTCTGGTGCCACCTGCAGGCTGTCTGGGGAAATGCCTCTCTTTTCTCTTCTCCACATCCTTGAACTTGGCCAGAGACAAGAGCACAGAAACTGGGGGCTTTTGGGGTGTGGGGTGAGCTGGAACGAGACAGTGAAGCCCGGGTTATGGAATCAGATGGGCCCAGCTGGAACCAACAAAGCCAAGCCCCTCTTCTTCCCACCCGCCCCTGTCCTGCCTCTTTTTATGAACGGTAAACTGAGGCATACTTCAGAGACTTGAGTGGTTAGGATTATGAGGCATGTCTGGAGCCTTCCTGGTGCCCTCACCCCCATCCCTGTCTTCTCCCCTGTTCAACAAATATATTAGGATAGGGCAGCAGGGAGGGAACTTAAACTTACTAAGTTCCT
This sequence comes from Pteropus vampyrus, assembly GCF_000151845.1. Lineage (NCBI taxonomy): Eukaryota > Metazoa > Chordata > Mammalia > Chiroptera > Pteropodidae > Pteropus > Pteropus vampyrus. The sequence continues at coordinate 451,734 of NW_011889270.1, read as the reverse complement.
ACCGTGTGCTGGGCGCAGAGTGAGCACCTTACATACATTATCTCCAGCGTTGTGAATGGTGGGAAGTAGGTGATCATACAGTAGGATCAGAGTGGGCTAGTGACTTGCTCATGGGCCCTCAGCCGGAACTCGAACCCAAGGGTCTCCGACTTGAGCAATGTTTGCAAAACAGAAATTTGATATTGATCCGTAATAAGGCTGCATTGCAAACTGAAACAGGGCGTGCTTTTCCTTTGGGCTGGAATTATCTCAACAAAAATGTTATTCTATGTGACATGGGCTATCGCCCAGGAAAATGAATGAAGCTGCCTGTGAACGCGGTTTGTTTGCTAAAGGAGCTGTCGGAACGTGGGGCCTCCTGGGGCTTGGGTAGTGGAGACGAGATACCGTCATGCGGGACATTTTCTAAGACGCTCTTTATGCGGTGACTAGGGACCCAGTGCCCGCAGAGTCCTTCCCGCTTCCAGGCAGTTTCCCTCTGTCTTCATCCTGCCGCCTGGCGTCCTCCCCATCAAACCGTTTTGGGTAAAAGCCACGGTGGGAGCGGTGTCAGCCACTGACGCCTCAGTGAGAATCGCCTCAGACCCCTCCTCTTCTCAGAGCTTTAGCCAGGTGTCCTGAGATGGGAGCAGGGAGGAGGAGAGGCGGGGCGAGCGCTGTTGCGGCAGGTGCTGTGTCTCTGTGGGTCGCCGGCCGCTGTGGAAACGGCTCGGCTCTGTCTGATAAGACGGCTGTGCCACTCTGCATCGTGGAGGAACTCGTGCTGTGGAAAGCAGGCGCCGTGTTCAAGGAATGTCCCCACAGCCCCGTGCGCAGACCTGCCGCCCGCGGCCGGGGCGCAGATGGACAGACTGCGGAGGATGTGGACGGTTTGCATTCTCGTCGGGCTCCTGCGCAGGGCGAGGGGGGATTCTGGCAGCGACCGAAGCTGTGGTGCCTGCCCTGCGCAGTTCCAGGGCCATTGGCCCCAAACAAGAGCGAGGAGGGCGAAGGGGCCCAAAGAAATGCCAGGGGCCTGGGGGATGGGCAGGGGGACGCTCGCACCTCTTGTACATGGCCTATCTTGTACAAGTCTATCCCAGTGCTCTGTCCCCGAGGCCAAGGGACACTGGCGCCTGAGACTCTAAAGTTCACTGGGCTGCCGTCTCCCAGCCTGATCATGCGCTGAGCCCGACACCTGTTATTTCATTCGGTTCTCACTGTCCCCTGTGCCAGTTCCTGGTCATTCGGTTCTCACCGTCCCCTGTGCCAGTTCCTGGTGGCGGTGCCTTGAACAGACACCTGTCGTGTCGCCTCCAGGCCCAGGTGAGGAAGCCCGGCCTCGGCCTCTGCGGGCAGCTTCACGATGGCCGCACGGCTGGGCTCCAGTAAGAGCGAAGCCTCTGCAGGCTCAGGCCAGCTTCCTCCCGACAGACCTTCCTCCAAATGTCCTGCTTTGGTGAAGCAAACAGAACTCACAGCCCCTTTGTTTTGGAGTTAAGCTCGAGGGCACCCACTTCGGTTCTGCACATTCATGAGGCAGCTGCTCACAGCTGTCCCTGTAGGCGCGTGTGTTCTCGGGGCCACAGGTCCAGGGGGGCCGCGCCTGGCCTGGGTCCCCGAGCTTGTCCGTCGTCTGCGGTCCGTGAGGCTCCGAAGAGCAGGCGGCGTGGGCGGGCCGGGTTCCGGTCTGGGCTCAGCTCCTCTCCAGTCTCAGGAAACGGGGCTCAGCCGCGTCGCCCGGGCCCCTCCCTTCCAACCAGACAGCCTAGAGCTGCCATTGGTCATAGTATCTCTGTCCTCGAGTCTGGCCTAGTGTCCTCTCCGAGGAGCCATCTGCAGGCAGAGGACGACTGGCCTGTCCTAGCACAGCACTGCACCCCGTTTCCTACGGCCCCTCCCTCGGCCGTTGTCGTCACCATTGTGTCCCCTCGTCCTCCCAGCGGGGCTGCCAGTCCAGCCAGCTGAAGCGGCCGCTCCCCTGACAGACCGCTCCGGATATTCGCTGCTGCTCCCGGGACAGGGCTTGTGTCCATTTTGTTGGCCAAGGGCGGCGGTGGCTCCACTGGAAAGCAAACTGGGTGCTGCCTGCCCCCCTGAGTTCAAGAGCCTCGCCGGACCGAGGGTCCCGAGCGGAGGCCCCGGCATGCGCGCACGCGCCTGTCCCGTCTGAGCACGGGGACCTTGGGAGCATCGTGAGCGCACTCTCCCGCCGCCTCACGGCGGGGCCCCTGGCACCTGGTCGCGGTGGTGGTGTTCGAGGGTGCACCCTGAGCCAGGCAGTACGCTGATATGGACACAGGCTGCCTCATCTGCTCATTTCTGTTGTTCAGATCCAAAAACTGAGGCTTCAAGCCGTTAAGTATTTTATGGCCAGCAAAACGGCTGAGTCGGGACTCAAACCCAGGGCGCTGGGCTCCAGGATCCCGGCTTTAGCTGCTGTAATAGCCGCTGCCAGCAATGCCAAGTTAATCTGCAGACATTTTCAATTATATTTTAAGAGGGTGACTCTGCGTTTGGGGGCATTCCACTCACAAAAGCCACTGAGCCAGATAGTAACTGAGGACACGTAAAAACTAATGAACTCTGGAAAACATAAAATGCGAGCGAGATGACGTCACTGCGAGAGACATAATAGCAAATTGCTTTTTTTGTTAGTATATTTTGCTGACGGACCATGAGCTAATAATCAGCCTGAACTCAGCAGCGCCTGTTGCCTTGGGACGAACCCCACCACACGTGCACACACGTGCACACACACACACACACGCACGCACACCCCGCAGTGCTGCTTTGTGCCGCTGACAGGAACTCAGGAGCCACCTTGGCTTTGTAGGTGATGAAGCGCGTTATAAACACACAGCCAACGGCCACAGTCAGAGACCGACAGAAACATAAAGCGGTCGTCGGTCACCCAGATGTCCAGAATGAGAGGGATGTGGCCAGCACAGCCCGTTTGTGTCAGACGCACGAAAAGGTGAAAGGGGCCCCGCGGGTGGCAGCTCGAGCAGGGCCGCAGGGCCAGGCTGCGGCGAGGTCTCCCTTCTCTCGTGTCTTTCCCTTATATCATAAGTCAGGATGCAAACTGGACCCGAGAAAGCTCGCCCAACACGATGGTAGGTTTGGGCATCTCAGCGGCGTGGGCAAGGACAGATGGGGGCTGGGGGGACAGCTGATTTGGAAGACGTTCGCTGCACCGCACCCCCAGCCCCCGGGGGGCCCTCCCCGGGCTGGCTGGGCGCCCCAGACGGCGTGTCAGAGCAGGGATGCTGGCTCCAGACGCCCGGGTTCAAATCCTAGCTCGTCTACTCTCTAGTGGTGTGGCTCCGGCTACTCCCCAGTCTCTCGTGCCTCCGTTTCCTTATCCGTGAAGTGGCGATAAGAACAGCATCTCTTTGGCGGTGTTGCTGGTATTAAGTATTAAGTGAAGCAACACGTATGAAGAGCTCGGCACAGCGCGTGGCGCCGAGTAAGCCTCCTCTAAACCTGCCCGGTCCGCGTCATCTCTGCTTCCTGAACCCAGACTCTGCCCGTGCTTTCCCTCTGTCCCCAAGGCTTTCGGATTCCAGGCCTTCTCAGCCTTTCCTCTGTGGCAGGACCCTCGCACCCGGTCTATTTTGAGGCGAAGTCAGCCGTCCGGTCCACGCCTAGGGAGCCCCGTGGCCTGGCCAGGCCCGCCCTCCCGCCTCGCTCCCTGCCATTCCGGGCTCCTTCGTTCAGCGGCCTGACTTTGCTCTGGGGCTCCCCTACCCTCATTCCCTGCGGGCGTGTCTCCTGGTGAACTATTGTCCTTTCTTTGACCTCAGCGCAGACATCACATTCCCTAGGAAGACTCTGTATACCTGGCCGCCTGTGGCCCCAGCGAGCACCGAGGCCGGGTTGGAGGTGCCGTGGGTCAGATGCGTGCTCCCACGGGACCCCACGTTCCTTCCATCTGGGCACTGATGACAGGGCATCAGGACTGTCTGTTTGCCTGTTACCCACACCTTGAGACTCCAACGGTGACCTTTATCTTTGATCTCTGCTTCTGCAGGGTTTCTTGCCCTCCGGCTTCTGGTTGGTTCGGGGCAGTGGGAGAGGCCCAGCAGGAGACTGGAGGTGGGGTGAGGGCCTGGTGTTTGCTCACAGGCCCCTCCTTGGGAGGCCCTCGGGCACATCCGTCACTGGGGCTCCCAGCTCCTCCTCAGCCGTCTGGGGTGGAGTCGGTTCGGTTCATTTTACTTCCAGTTCAGTGCAGAATAATATTCTTATGAAATAGAATGAAAATGAATTCTTTAAAAGTGAATTATTAGAAAAATTTAAAAGCAATGGCTCGTAAAATACAAGACCAGATTTTTGTTACTAGATTTAAAGTCATAAAGTTATATTTAAAAAAACATAATCAAAAGAAACATAACATAGGAAAAAAAAAAGAAAAGTTAGAGAACCTGTGGGTGTTGGTCACGGGACGTCTGCGCGCAGGTGATTAGCATACGCAACGGTATCTAAACCCCAGACTGGGAAGGACGTGGTGACCGCACATATCAAACACCTACACACACTTTGAAAGGAGGACGTGTGTATCAGTGTTTAAGATTTTGATGTGACAGACATCTTGCTTTTTGTGTGTCATTTATCTCGTCTAGGCAGGACTGACAACATCGATACCGACGGGGTATGATGTAGATGTAAAGTGTTTTTTAAAAATCATAGTAGAGAATCATTCCCAAAAAGGTACGTGAACAGGAAGGGAACAAGAGGTGTTAAGCGATCTCCGCAGGCTCGGGCCATTCGTTCTTTACTTCTTTACAAAATGAGGCAACTGGCGCCGTTTCAAACAGCATCTCCGATCTTTAACCAATAGCCACTATCTACATACTATCTCATAAAGTTATAGTTTCGGACCTAATCATTTCGCATGTGCGAATCTTCTTTGATGGAAAATGAAACAGCAAATGTCCTATCAAATATGTAAGGCGTTCGGAGTTAACTTTCACAGATACGCAGTGTCGGGGTTTTCATCAACCTTGTTGATGATCGTTCGGTGACGGAACATACTGTCCCCGCTTGCGGAAATGCTCTTCCAGGCTCACGTTCCATCCTCGTGGGAAAGTACTAGGATCATTAAAAATACGCTAGCCTTGAAGGAGTGAACACTTTTTACTGTGTCACCTCGCACACAAAAGTTTAGCCGACTCTATTCCTCCCTCTCTCCCTCTCTCTCTCCCTCCTTCCCTCATCCCTTCCTTCTTCATTCACTCCCTCAGTCATTTGTTGGTGGGGGAGGAGAGCTCGACTTTCTCAGGGAGGGAAGCGGCGTGGTAATTCGCGTTCTCGCACCAGCTCCTTAGTCGGAATAAGTCCGCAGTGAGGTCTTCCTGGCATTCCGGCTGCATGGTCAGGACCCGTCCTGCCCAGAACCCGAATTTCTAACTACACGTGCTCACACCGACCGCAGACTCTGGTGCTTGGCAGCGTCAGACGGCTCTAAAGCCTTCTCCGCGGCTTCTCCCGGTTGCCATGGCTTCTCCCGGTTGCCATGGCTTCTCCCACTTGCTGACGGCACGCGGACCTGCACCGTTCTCGTACCCTACACGATGCCCTCGGTCCGCGTCCCAGCAGTGGCGCCGTCCCCTCATCTCTTCGAGCCCAGGGGCGGTGACAGTGTGGCCGCTCCCGGTTACTGCAGTGTTCCTTGTGCTTCTCTCGCAGGTACCCCTCTATGAATTATTACTTTGTCGTAAACACCCTCCTGGGACTCCCCTGATCTAAGAGTGCCATCTGTATTCTCTCGCGAAACGTCTTCTGTTACAACCTCCTGATATAGCGCCTTCGCCAACACGGAGAAGACGGGTGACGCATCCTTACGAAATGAATGACCAGATGCTGCTTGGAGAAGCCATGATTTGCAGGAGGCTCAGAAAAGGAGAGGGCCAAGGGCGCGTGAGCCGTGTCTCCTCCCGAGATGCTCCTTACCATCTCTGGACCTGGAGCCCGGGCCAGAGCTACCGCTCACTTAGAGAAAGGCCCAGGCCCTGGAAGGACGCGGCCCCCAAACACAGGCCTCGAAGCCTCGACTGCGGGCTGCCTTCCAGCCCCTCAGACCAGACGCCTTCGCCCGAACAACACACACGACTCTAACGCGGCCGGTCTACGCCGTGCTGAGCAAGATGGCAGAGCACTCTGTCTTAGAAATGTGACCAAGTAAGCATGGTTCTCTGAGGAAGCCCGTCGTAGCTCTGATTTTGCAGAAATGTGACATTTTTATATGCAGGGGGATCTTTTTCGCACGTTTCCTCAGCTTCCTGCGGTTGGGCGGGGAGCCCTTGCTGGCGCAGTTCGGATAGGTGGTATTATAATCCAGCCGGGCCACGGGCTCCCTGGGCGCAAAAGCTTCTCGCAGTTCTGGACACAGTTGCGCTGGCCTGAGAAGCCCTTCAGGGAGCGAAGACGCCTGGGCGGCGCCGGGAGCAGGAAGGAACGGTTCAAGGAGCAAGGTCGGGAACCGATGACTTGTCTGTCGCTCAGACCGTCCTGTGGCAGAAGTGTGATTCCCTTGGGCATGAATTCCCAGAGCACCTGACACGCCCCATGCGAGCAGGCCTAAGCCCGGCCCGGAGCCGCGGGGGTTCGTTCCCAGCCCGGCGTTCAGCAGCCCTCCATGACCCTCACGCCCGAGCGGGGCGCGTTTCGGGAGGACTCGCTTCCTGGCTTTGCTGGAAGCCTGGTGCCCCTTCACCTTCTCATCTCTTCATCTTCCGAGCCGATCGGTCGACGGGTGCTTTGGTGGGATGTTTGCTCTGGAATCAGTTGGAGGACCCGGAGGCCTGGGGAAGGGCTTGCTCTTTCTTCCAGAACCGGAGTCAGTATAGAAAGTAGTACTCGCCGCCCCCCGGAGACCGAAGCAGTGTTCCAGCACCCTCCCTCCGTGTTAAGGGGTAGGACAGTGACACTTGATGACGGTCGCTGCTGCTGAAGACTGCCCGGGAAATGATGAAACCGCGGTCAGAACCCAGGCCTGGTGGCTGCCAGTCCGGCGTGATGTCTCCCCTGCTGTGCCGCCTCTCAAAGTAGCGTCTTTATCACTCGCCCGCGCCTCCGTTCGTCAGGCATTTGCTGGGCACTGCTGTGTGCCTGGCACTGTGATGCGTGCTGGGACTGTCACAGTGCCGGATCTTTCTCGTCGTTTTCACCAATAACTCGACACACGGGTCATCCTCTGACTTCTCCGATGCATCGTTTCCACTAAACCACTCACGCTGGGTCTCACTCAGGGTCCCTTCCAAGGTCCAGGTCATCGTCCCGCCCCTGTGGCTCTGGTCAGGCCAACGCCCGCGGCTTCCAGCGTCACTCCCGTCAGCGCTCCATGTGCCTGATCCACAGTTACAGTGCCCCGCTCTGACCTCCCCTGGACGCTCCAGGCCCGTGCTGCCGATTCTCTGAGATCCCATCAGCATCTCAGATGCATCTTTCTCTGGCCGTGTCTGAGGCGTGACTCCCTTCCAGCCACCTGCTCAAGGACTTTTCAAGCGTTACGTTAAATAGAACACCTCTCTTTCCCTCCATCCGTGCATTGACGCTAAGATCTAGCAGGTTCTACCTCAGAACCGTCCCTAGGAGCAGTGTAGTCCTTTCCATTCCCACGGTCGCTTCTCCCTGCTGACTGGACCAGTCCAGAAGACACTGGCGTTTGGAGCTGGAGACCCTCAGAGCTGGATGCGACTGTCCCATTGAATTCATGGCATGCCCCATCCAGAGTCTGAGTGGCCTGTGTCTCCTTGGTGGCTACCTCGAAGTTTTAAACCCGATGTAATCCATTTTGCACACTAATGCCACATTAATCTTCTTAAAAGTGATGACTGTCACCGAATGGTCCAGGGCTCCAAAATGAGATCTCCAATGACACCTTGACTGCATCTTCCTCTTGGCCGCTTGCTGTGTACTGTGCGATCAGCCGGCCTCTCGGATACTCCCTGAGCCTGACCATGCTTTTAGGCAAGTAATTTCTGGAATTCATTTCTTCCTCGCCGACATGTAGTAATTCAGTAGTCTGAGCCTCTTATCGCGTGTGGTCTGATGTGTCTGTAGCAGACACTGTGGTTAACACCTCAGCGTCCATTTGATCCCAGGTGATAGAATGTGTTCAGTGAGTGGTCCCGTCTGTCTGCCTGCGATTGGTTTAGGGAAGGGCCATTAACGGCGGATGGGTCGGTCGGGTGGATTCTTGGGAAGGTTCCCATATCTTGGAAGGAGACATGGAGGGAGCAGTCATTTCCGACTTCTGGTGGCATCGTGTCTGGGTGTGACCTGTGAGCACAGCTACGGCTGCTTCCCTCTCATCCCGATGAAGGGGGCGGAAAGAATGTGGGCTCTTGATGCCGCCGCTGCAGCTCTGGTCGGTGGTCCTGGGGTGCGCCCCGACCCGCCCTCCCATCACGTAAAGCAGGATGTTTCCTCCCTGTCCGAGCCGCTTCGAGTCACAGCTCTCTGTCCTTTGCCCCCCAAAGGACCAGGAAACTGTTTTCTTTCCAATGCTAGACTTGAAGCTTCTTGGATTCAGGGACTCTATCTACATATCTCTCTAGCTGTCTTAGGGCTTGGCATACAGCAGATGCTCAAAGTGTTTGTGAAATTATTTGCATATATATCCGAGATATAACTAGTAAAAGCACTTGCAATTTATAAAGCTTTTTCTTTCCTCCTAGCAATTGAGAGAGAACAAAATGAGGCTTAGATCAAATAAAAGTTTGGGGCATTTTATTTCTCAGTCATACCAAATTCTGAACAGGTTGTTCCGCTTTGTCTCAAATCCCCGTTAGGGTCCCAAGAGTAATGGGGACTGAATGCAAAAGAGAGTGGCGCCCGCCTCGTGCCTAACCCCGCAGTCGTGCCAGACAGTCTCCCAGTCGCTTCCGGCTCAGAGCTCAGGAGACGGGGTGTCCCCTCCCCGTGCTTGCTCACAGCAGCGCCGCTGGTGCCAGGGCCACGAACCTTGGTGCGTACACTTTACATGCAGAGATGTTTTCCTGGGAAGAGGAATCAGGGCTTTTATTAGATTCTCCAAGGGGTGTGCGACCCTCGGAAAGGCTACAAAGCACTAGCACGTGATACAGTATCTCGGAAGTGAATGCAGATGAAAACGTTTAGAATGTCCTCATTCAGCGGATTTAATATCTCCTGTGTCGTTCTCTATTTGTCACCTGAGGGACCAGTAGACCTGGGAGCACTGCTAGATCGCGACGCAGGAGACCTTTGAGGGTGGAGGGGGCCGGGTACCTGCAGTCAGGGCTAGAGCAAAAGGAAAATGCGGAGCCCCTTGTTGCAAAATGACAAATTTCAGAGCCATAAACCCTTCAAGGCCCTTCTCCGCGAGGTCCTGCCTCTAGCCCTCTTCGTAAACGCAGGTGGCCCACCGCGCTGTCTTCCTTTGCAGTGGCATGCAGCCCTTCCCCCATTTTTGGAGCACCTAGAATGTGCCTGGGGTTGTTACTGCTGGGAGCCCAGGCAGGAGCATGGTTGGGTCCCCTTGGGTGTCAGTACATGAAAGGCTTCCTTCTAGGTCCTGGGGCTGCGGCTCTGACTTGCGCAGACAATGAACAAACAAACGGGACATGGAGCGCGCAGTGACAGGAGCTGAGTAAGAACCGAACCTGGCGTGGCTGGGCGGCCATGTCGATGGGGCGGCCAGGGAGGCCCCGTGCGCGGTGACATCCGAGCCAGGGCGGTGCTGGGACGAGGCAGCCCTGGCTCCGTGGGGGAGGGGACGGTTATCGCCCGCTGGGGAAGCTGGGCGAAGGCTCGGGCAGGAGGGACAATGGCTGCAGTGTGAGCCGGGGCCGCGGATGAGGGGCAGGGGGCCGTGCCGCGACCAGGCCGTCGCCCTCGAGAGGAGGCGCGAGCGCGGGCGGGTCAGAGGGCGGCGCGCCGACGTGGCGGGGCC
>NW_011889270.1:438493-440081 GCF_000151845.1 Pteropus vampyrus | reverse complement strand
GCCAGCGATGCCCCATTGACAACCACGGTGGAGGCTGCTGGGGGTCTGCCACACGCAAAGGTACCGCGTGATGACCTGGATTAGGAAGGGAGGACTCTGAAGTAGACACCCAGTGAAAGACGCATTTGGTGGGGACTAGGGTGTCCGCCAGTAGACTCTACGCAAGCCGAGATGCTGCTGAATTATGACAGACACTCTCAGAAGGGAATTCTCATGCTAGATACTCGACGTACGTCAACGTGTGCTTTTTTTAATGGAAAAACAACAAACCCACAAAAGTCCACTAGTGTGGAGAACTTCCACGTATCCAGCCTCAACAATGATAAACTTTTGGCCGATGTTGTTTTATCTATGCCTCACCTTGGGTTATTTTGAAGTAGATTCCAGACATATCGCTTCATCTGTACATATTTCAGTGTGTATCTCAAAGATAAAGATTCTCTAAGCGGCGATGAGCGCGTTGCGATCCAGTCTGCTTGGCTTGCTCACGTGGATAGCATTTTCTTACAGGGCAAAGAGCAAGGAAGAAAGGGGTGGGATTTCAAATGCCACCACCTGTCGACAGTGTTTGTGATTTGCTGTTCTCTAAAAGTTGCAGCTCTTTAAAATAAAAAGTACTGTATTCGACCGGTGTTTTAACTTTTCCCCCATATTTCCTTTTAGTTTCAAACGTTTATTGAGCCGCCCTACACGCGAGGCCCTGTCTTCTCCAGGAAATGTCCTTATGTACTTTCTGCGATGTTTGGGTGAGACATGCCAGTTTCTGAGTAGTGCTCTACGGATGCTGTGCCCTTATCTTTCAGGCTTGTGCTTCAGCGCTTCGTAGCATGGGGAAGGCGCCCCTTCTGTTGTAATAGTTCTGGGTATTAGTCTTTAAGGTTTTTTGTTTTTGTTTTTGTTTTTTATGGCGGCAAGGGAGAACACTCTATAACGATGTTCTTCATCTTCCACTGAGTTAAATACTCAGTAAATATTTCTTCTATTGACTGACTGTATGGTCACCATTACAGCTATAGTCTATTTGAACAAAAATCTTCACTATCGTGTACTTATTAAAAGTGCAGATAACATCGAGATGGTTTCATGGATAGCGCATAAATAATTAAAAGGTGACTAAGGGCTTGATAGCAAATCTGTCATTTGACTTGAACTTCATAGGAAAGACAGTTTTAAGAAGTAAAAACCAAAGTAAAACATTTTACTCTCTAGTAATTTTTCTAGTATTTTACTCTCTAGTAATTTTTTTTTCCTGTTTTATAAATTTGTCCTAATCTTAAATATGAAGGGAAAAGAGTGCCATTTTCAATTTCAAAGAGTCTTTTTTTTTATGATGAGCTATCTTATCAAAGTCTTTTTTAATACTTATTTTCTGTGCACTTGTGGTATGAAAAAGTGTCATGCAAACTTAAGCACTGTTTTTCCACCTTCAGTAAACAGATGTGATTGCCAGTCAGTGCTAACGAACGTCCACTTGTTACGATCACCCCTAAAAGCAAATAATCTGTGTGGCCTTATTGGGAGCGAGTATGTGGCTTTTTTTTAGTCCTTTTGAAATATTTAACATAACTTGGTGACTCCCTTACTCCTT
>NW_011889270.1:417870-437768 GCF_000151845.1 Pteropus vampyrus | reverse complement strand
TCTAGTAATTTTTTTTTCCTGTTTTATAAATTTGTCCTAATCTTAAATATGAAGGGAAAAGAGTGCCATTTTCAATTTCAAAGAGTCTTTTTTTTATGATGATCTATCTTATCAAAGTCTTTTTTAATACTTATTTTCTGTGCACTTGTGGTATGAAAAAGTGTCATGCAAACTTAAGCACTGTTTTTCCAGCTTCAGTAAACAGATGTGATTGCCAGTCAGTGCTAACGAACGTCCACTTGTTACGATCACCCCTACAAGCAAATAATCTGTGTGGCCTTATTGGGAGCGAGTATGTGGCTTTTTTTTAGTCTTTTTGAAATATTTAACATAACTTGGTGACTCCCTTACTCCTTTTATAAACTTCCTGGCATCTGGGCACTCTTAGGGAATTGCTGTTTTAGAATGAAAAATCCCCCCCTCCCCAGCAAGGAAGTAAATTGGCTGGTAAACAAATAAAACTTCATACCTTGTTACTTGTGTAACATAAATCATTACTCTTTCTGCATGAGTGGCTACTTGTGGTGGAACTTTTTTCTGTTCACCTAATTAAATTTCTATTCATCTTTGCCAAAAAGCGAGCGCCCCTCTCCCCCGCCCCACAGTAAGATTGAATTAAGAAATGTTAGAGTGTTGAGTTTCAGAGAGAGAAAAAGTTTTAGTCTTTACTTAGTAGTTAGGTTCTTAAGCAAGTCACTTCGTTTGTGTTTTTCTATAAAATAGATAATACTTTTGCCCTGCATGAGAGCTTGTACAGGAAAGCTCTGTAGCAATGACAGCGATCTCTACAAATATAAAAATGGTGTCATTTGTGGCCGAACAGCACTTGATTTTGAAAATGCTTTGCAATAGCTTTTCGTGGGAAGTAAATCAGGCTGTCAGTTTCTTAATTTTGCACATTTTTTGTCTTGACACTGATGAAAAGTAGCTCAGCTAAAGCTATACAAAGGAAATAACGAACTTGACCGAAGAGCCCAAGGCCTTTTCTTTGGTCTGTCCTCCCGGGACAGATTCCCTTTCCGAACTGAACTCTTGCAGGGTCCTTTGGAAATACCAGGACTGGCATGTTAAGCACCCAGGTGGTACCTTCAGGCCAGAAGAGTCATTGTTTTCATTGTCTTACCAGTTGGTAACATGGAGTCAAATTCCTGGTCGTGGTTATCTGTCCTCCCTCATCCATCCCTCTTTTCTTGGCCTTCCTTGAAAGGAACGGATATGTGAAGAGGGGACTCGGGTTTCCGTTTTATGAATGGTGTATCCCTTGGTAACTTGATTTTTCTGTTAAACTTCCTTAGTCCTGGAAAAGGATAGCGTTATATAAGTGTCAGCTGACTGAGTGGTGAAACAGTCACTGCCAAATGTAAAGCACTGGCGAGCAGGAGCGACGAGGCGGGTCCCCCTTCCTGAGCTCGTCGTCACAGCGCTCTCTGCGGCCTTCTGAACGCCATTCTGGAAGGCAGAGCCCACTCAGGCAAGGAGACCAGCCAGCGGTTCCTGCGGGTCAGGTGGCTGGAACCCTCTTCGGCACCTGTGCCTCCTTCGCCTCAGTTCACTTAGAGTGATGTGTCGATGAGCTGTAATTTGCTGCACAGAACACTTAAGCGTTTTCCAGGTCACAAGATATGTGGACATTATCCTTTTACCAGGTGTTAGTGTTTTTACTCTGCTTCTGTGGGCTCTGGTCACGTTAGACACTTTGTTCACTTGTAAAATGATTAGCAGGGAGAAATTTTTCTGCTTCCCTTCTTTCTTTGTAGCTTTTTTTTTTTTTTTTTGATCGTCAGAGCATTTAGAATTTACTGAGGAACTGTATGGTGCTTCTGCCAGTTTCATTGTCCGCCCCACGTTTACTGAACAGCAAAGTGTGAACGTACTGTGTCCCATAACCGATCTCCAAAAAGATTCTAACCGTTCTACCGCTGACCCTTCGACAGGAAGTATGTGCATCAGTTTTCAAACAGTTATGAAACCCTTGGAGATGGCCATGTCCGCTCATTTGGGAAGATGCCACGAACAGCGTCTGGCAGCCGGTCCGCTGGCTGCTGCTTGGTGTGGAGCCTCACGTCGGCCTTAGTGGATTTATGTAGAAAATAGGTACAGGAAGTTATTTCTGAACGAGACCGAAATTCCTTTTCTTAAGCAGTGACAGGTGGAGAGGTTGTTTTGCTGAACCTCTTTGTTGTGTTGCCTCAGATTAGAACAACAGAGCATTTACGGTGACCTTGTTCTGTCGTGTGGCTATAGCATTGAGTCGGTCGTGTCTTCTGGTGTTGGACGTAAAGGTGGTTTCTATTTTTCCTATTTTAAATGATGCTCTGAACATTATTTTGTGCTAGATCCTTGTGCATATAGATGATAATGTCCTTTGAAACATCTCTAGAGGCGATGATGGCTTTGCATTCTTATTGATGAATGGGACTCTGGAGAAGTTGTAACAAATTATTTTAGCCTTTATCAGACGAGTAAAAATTGTAGCAAATGTGCAGTGAAATAGGCATTCTCACAGTCGTGGCAGAAAGTATAAATTTCGGTGACCCATCGGAAAACAGCTTGGTTCACGTAACCCTCCCTGTTTTGGCAAGATAAATGCCGGCCACCCCGGGCCGGCCGACATTGTCCTTGTGACTCCAGATCTCCAAGAGAGAGCCCTGGTCCCAGGGAAGACCCATCTCTTCCTGGCTCAGCCCATCTGACAACCAGCCACCGGGGGTAGCGTGGGCTCGTAGAAACCTGTCACCAGGTTTTGGGGCAGGGACGGAGGTAGGAAGACTAGCCCCCGTGGAGCCGCTTAAGTTGATGCCGACGGCGAAGAGATGTCTTTCCAAGAAGAAATTCTGAGAGCGGGGGGAATGGGCGTCTGCGGAAGGTGCGGTTCTCAAAGTATTTGGGGTCAGAACTTTATAATGTTAAAAATGTTTTGAGGGCCCAAGGAGCTTTTGTTTATGTAGGTATTTTTATCACTAGAAATTAAAACAAATATTTGAAAGATCAGTTCATTAAAAGACGCTCATTATATGTTAATGTAAATGTTTTTACGAAAAATGACCATGTTTTTTAAATCCGAAAATTCTAACGAGAAGAGTGGAACAATCTTACGTTTGTAAATGTCTTTGATGTCTGTCCCGTCATTTGCTTCTGCATTGTTTTAGTTGAAATAATATGAAGAAAATCTAGTTCGAACAGGTATTTGGTTGGGAAAAATATTTTAATAGCCGTTTTCGATAATTTTGTTTTTCTTTTCGGCTACTCCACCAATAGTTGGTCTTTTCTTGAACTTCGAATGAATATTTGACCCTTGCACGATATTACATCTTCATGCGTTGGTCATTTGGAAGATATTGGTTCTCTGAAATCCTCTAAATGTTGACACGTTTCATCACATGCTATGAAAACGTATTCATCGACATCACCATCGATCGACCCTATCAGAATACTCTTGGGAAGCCGTCAGATTCAGCGGTGGATAGAGGTTCTCTGGAATTTGAATTTTTGCTTGGAAGCCTGAATTTTCTTATTGGCAATAAATGCTGCCCTTTGTTCTCCTTGAAGTGACGGGCTCTCCTCATTCATTTTTGAGAAGACGTCTGTCAGGAAGCCCAGGCTGGAGTCACCGTGTCAGTCACCCTCTCACGTGAGAAAGCCGTTCTGTTCCAGTGGTCAGCGCGGCTCGCCCTGCGTCCCTCGGGTCTTCTGTAGGACTGCGTCCCCTTTCGGCATTTTCAACGTTAAAAAGACCCGTGTAAGGACGGAGAGTTAGTAGCGTGCCTTTTACTGCTTCGTCACAGACATTCTTAAATGCAGCACCTTCTTTTTCTTCTTTTAAGAACCCGAATGCTGGGTGGTGAAGACTACCACGGCCGTGCTAAGTACGGCTCGCTGTCACTGCCTTCGCCTGTGCCGAGCTGCCACCCGTCTCACCCGCCATTGTATGTGTGTCACTCCCGCCACTGTCAGTACCGCGAAGGAGGCAACTGACATGTCAGTTCCTGCAGAGGAGTCCAGACCCGAGTGTCCGAACACCTCCCTCCGCTTTGTACTTAGACCCACTACGTGTCCTGTCTTCTTGCGCGTAGCGTTGGGAACACACGTCGCGGGCAGTAACTGACCTCTTTGTATATTTTCCAGCTCACGTAATATAGTTTTGAGGGGTTTGAGTCCGGAGCAACAGTTCATTGATTTTATTTTGCTCATGTGGATGTCTCCTAGACAAACAGTAATCTATACAATGAAGCCCTAAATTTAGCGGTCTTTTTTTTTTTTTTTTTTTTAAGGTTAAAGAAAATACAGAACTATAATGAAAATAGTCCAGGTGGTGTGTTCCAAAGTAGGTTGAAGAATTTGAAGACGAAAACGCAACACTCAATAAGTACTTTTCTTTAAAAACAGGATGCATTTTGAAGACAGTTTATTTTTTGGCCCGGAAAGAGGCTTCGGGACCCAGCGAGCGTTGGAGGGGTGGGGGAGAGGTGGAGGGGTGGGAGCGGCGCGAACAGCTCTGCCGCGCCGGCCTTCTGTGCGGGACGTCGGGAAGATGCTTTCCAAACATGCTCTCAGCTACGTTACAGTGGGGATTATAGTTCTCAAAGCAACGCTTCTTTAAGACTGTTTGTGCAAAATAATTATTTTTCCATGACTAGAACTTAATTTTCTGTAGCTAGTATCTAATAATGGTTTTTACCTAAGTTATAAGAGAAAACGGTACAAATGAACAGAGTAAACGTCTTTGGCGTGAGAACACGCGATGCTTAGCTAACTCGTTAAAATCAACACCTGCGATTGCGCTTTTAAAAATACACGCGGAGTAAAGGCATTTCTTGGTCGTCCGCACTGTGTGTGTTGGAATAGTGTTGGAAGTGTGTGGCGTCTGAATGAGTCACCCACTGCTCTGTACCGTGTTTAGCAGCCTAACACGACAAGCATGACCTGGGGTTCCCGGCCCTGGGTCTGTGTCGGGCAGTCAGGGTGTCTCAGGGTGTCGGCCTGGGAGAGAGTCTGCCTCCGGGCTCATTGCTGTGGTCGCGGGCTGGGTTTGTTGCGTGGGGGCCTTCGTGGGGGCCTCTGTTTCTGGCTGGCTGTTGGTCAAGGCCTCTCTCGGCTCTCGCCACGTCGACGGGGTCCTCTCCACAGAGAGCTGGTTTCCGTCAGAGAAAACAAATATAAGAGCGGGAGAGGGTGACCGAGATTCTCGACCTCAGGGGTGACACCCCAGGACTTTTGCTGCGCTCTGTTTGTTAGGAGTGTGTCATTAGGCCTAGGGGAGGGAATTACACAGGGTGTGAATGCAGGAGGTCACGGTCACTGGGTCCTGGTCGAGGCAGGCTGCTGTAGTGTCCAGACCATCGCTGACCTCTGAGCTGTCGCACGCAGACGGTGGCTACACAAGGAGAGTGCCTGTTTCGGACCCCCACTCTGGTGGCGAGTGACAGCTCATGGAGCCTCTGGCGGCTGTGTCGCTGTTCCGCCTTCCCACACCTGCTCCATTTACGAAGTAATCTTAACCTTACTTGAGAAACTGCCTTCCTCCCCACAGTCTATGAAGGAATGGCAAGTTATTAGGAAAAAAGGCAAAATTAAATGGCATTGATTTTCGGCCAAATTTTTTAATGGAGAGAAATCTCAAAGTATCTTCTGTAATTAGACTACTCAGAAGCAAGGAGTATAGCGAATAGAAAAGTTTTTTAAAAATCATTTTCGGCATTCGTAAGGATTTAAGACCGCGGGCTCCTTTGCTTTATTTGAAAAACTCAGGGGTCTCATCTGGGTAATTTAGCGATACGGCTTTATTATGGTAAGAAGGCAGAAGTGAGATGGCTTAACTCTGTAGACTGTGCTTCGGGGTTGGGGTGTTTGTTTCTGTTTTTTTTTCTTTTGCTTTTTGTAAGATTTGTTACGGTTCCAGATTTTCAAAGCTTTATGCTGTCTTAAAGCCGGGAATCCAGACCGCGATGGAAGGGAGTCCGTCTTCCTCGGCCCCCGATGCTGTTTTCCGCTTTAGATAAAACACAACGTGTGCAGTGTACGCTCTTCTGTGTGTTTTAAATCATACTCCTTGCCGGGTAAAGCCCTTTTTTGGCTCGTTTTTAGACTTATGAATTATATAACATTGGGACTGGCAAGATTAAACCATAAAACTTTGTTCGTTTTTAACCCTTAAGAGATTTGTTTCTCCGCACATGCATTTTAATGTGTTGCTTTTCTTCCTCTGACAGATTTTACCGAAACCTGTGGTTCTCATACATTTAGCGGTGTGCTTTAATTGCATATCCAGGTCAGCCCGTTGTAAGTGTGTTTTAATTAGGTGTCTCTGTAACAGGAATCTTATCCATCATCTTCGCCGATATGGTTTGTGGACTCCGATGACCCAAATCTGACATCGGTTCTGGAACGTCTAGAAGATACTGAGATCAACAATTCGGTGAGAAAATAAGCCACACTACTTTCTTTTTTTTCCCCCTCATTAAGTTATATGTAGAACTTAAATGTTAAGAGGTAACGTGACATAAAAGCCTGATGAATGAACGAAAGACTCGGTCATCTCAGAGAGCCGAAGACCAGGCTTTGGGTTTGTTTTGTTTTTCTTTGAGTACTTCGAATTCTACTATTTACTTCTTGGCTTCTCTTTCTTACTACCCATAAGCATAGTCTTAATTTGAGCCAGGAGTTAGGTGGTCTCTTTTCCATGAATTCCAGCCATTAAATCAAGCGAGCGTTCTTGGTGGGGCCCACCAGCCACGGCGGAGGGTGGAAAAGCGGGAGAAGACCGCAAGGCCGCGCGGGGAGGGGAAACGGTGATGGAACCGCAGCAGTGCTAGTGCAGGGAACTGCTTTTTCTGTCAAGAGTCTGGGACTGTAGCAAAAACCAGACGTCTGCAGATGAAAAGGTTTTTTTTGAATATAGAAAGATAGGTAACTTTCCATTTTACAAAAAAAATCAAAAACTGGTTTTCTTGGATGATAAAACTAATAATTGACCATTGTGAGAAAACTAGAAAAGCAAAAAAAAAAGGGGAGGATGAAAAATCTTCCATAATTTCTCTACCCGGTGATATATCCATTGTTTACATGTCTATTTTCTTCCCTTATTTTTTTCCCTTGCTAGTAAAATACATATACTCTTGTACATGTGTTTAAATAATTGAGGTCGAGGTCCTATTCTATATCATTTTATATCCTATTTTAAATTTAGCATTATCGTTGTATTTTTCCATGACATCACAAAGTTCTTAGAGAAACACGTCAGTCATTATTTGCAGGTGATGAGATTGTTCACTTAAAAAAAAAAAGGTCCAGAGGAGCCAACTGAAAAAAGTTTTTAAGATGATTAGTTAAAAACGCTATTAAATAAAAACCGATCGTTTCCCACAATACCAGCTAGAGTCAAATACAAAGTATAGTGGAAAAGTATGTTGTTCACAATCACGATGAAATGAGAAAAGGTTAAGTACCTAGGAATGAGCTTAGATGCACAGGCCACGTATCCAGAAGAATTTGCTGAGTGGAACGAAAGACTTGACCCCGGTGGGTGGGCTGTGCACTGAAAATGTGTTAATGATTTTCTTAATGAAGCTTAATTTATAAAGTGAATGCAAGTCCAGTGACAACTCAAACAGACTTATTTTTGGAACTCAACAAAAGAAAGCACAAGTTTGTTCTGAAGAGTAAATAATAAAAAATAATAATTAAGTTAACAAAAAGTCATGAAGAGAGAGGCTCGTTTGACTAGATATTAAATAAAATACTGAGCCCTGGCGCTGGACTGGGCAGGGAAAGGCAGTTGCGGATTTGGAGTAAGTGAAGTTACAGTGCGATATAAGGAAAGGACAGGTCATCCACTTGGACAGCACTGGGAGGACTGACCATTTGGGGAAGTTAGAGTTTGACCTCAGATTTTGTCCACATAAACTGTAGGCGGCTTACTGCACCTGTCCTTACAGTGCGGACAGAAGGCCGTCAGTGCGGAGTATTTTCCGAGCGAAGGCCCGTCTGAGAGCCGTGCAGGACGGGGTCCTAATCAGTCGCTCGCCCGGCACGTTCGCCTGTCCATGGGGCGACAGTCAGCGCCCCGGCTCTGCCTCCTTGTCTGACACCGGAAGATACAGGTTTTGTAATAGTAGGAATGAGTGGGGTTATTTCGCAGCGTCTAAAATATTACATCAGAAATGCTCATAGAGGAAAATGACATAAAATACAAATTGGGTCTAAGTTTATAAAAAAGTAAATACATTTACATAAAAGAAACCAAACCAAACAAAACGTACCCTTCACGCTTTCTCACGGTCTCTGCCAGTTGCCTCATAGCCTCGTTTCTTGACAGAATGAGCTGTTTCCTCACCTTTAATTTGCTTCATTCATTATGACCTGGATTCTGCTTTCATCTCTGCACTAAAATTTTTTGTCTCTAGTTGCCAGATCCAGCGACTCCTTTTTCTGTCCTAAACCGACCTCTCTGCCCTGTTCGCTGTCGGCTGTTCTCTCGTTGAGACATTTCCTCTGTTCGACACTGATTACTCAATGTCCACCAATCAAGAGCCGCTTACATAAAAACTACTATGTGTAGTTTTATGGTAGAACATCACGTTGCAGTTAAAAAGGATGGAGTCAGCCTTTCCACAAGGGCACGTGAACTTTCCCAGACAGGCCAGCTGAGAAGGCGAAGCCTGGGCATCGCCTGGAAGCTGGCCGCTCCTGCATATGACGCTCTGACAGATCTGTGCCCGCGCCGCCTCATGCGCGCTTTGCCCTGGCGGATGCAGGTCGGAGTAGGACACAGAAGATTGTTTCCAGCTGCCTGGTTTCTGTGCCAGGCTCTGATCAGTGGTGGGCACAAAATACAAGTCACATTCCTGTCCTCTGGGAACCGATCATCTAGTGAGGACCCCCAAGAGGGCGCTGTCTCCCGTTTCCATCTGTCAGTACCCGCCTCCCTCTTCTCGTTCTGTGCTTTCCCTGAGTAACCTCTTCTCCTCTCGCTGCTGAAATCGTGGCCTGTGATCCAGGGATTCCTGAATCTGCATCTCTAGCCAAAAGGTATCTCCTGAGTTTCAAGCCCGTGTGCATCCATGCCGCGGAGGTCCAGGGACCCTGGCTGGGACGTGCCGTGGTGGTTCAAACTGGTCACGTAGGAATTCGAACATGTCCGCCTCCCGGCTCGCCAGCGCCCCATCACGGTTCCCCTCAGTAATTGTCTTCGTGATGGTGAACGGGACAAAACGCAGTCACGGAACTCGGCCGCCTGGCCGAGCCCGCGAACCACCCTAGAGCTCTTCTTCACCCCCACGCTCCTGACTCCCGCCCCAAACTATCTAGGTCGTCCTAAGACCCGTCCATCTACCTTCTGACTGTTTCTGAAGCCCTCCCCCGTGATCTTGCCCGCCTCCCTCACACGCATTTCTGCTGGAGCGTAAAGTTGAAATTCTTGGAAGAGGCGCCACCCTGTTCCTTCTTGCTGGGTACGACTCCACCACATGCGGCCTCTGCCACGCAGTCCTGTAGGTCCCCCTGTGCCAGGGGTTGGGGTGCCCGGGTCTGTGCCCAGGTCACCCTGCCTCGTCTCTGTCATGTACTTAGCACAAAACAGAGCCCATGGGGTGGATAACGAAGCCACGGAGGGGCTTTGCTGCCTTTAAGCCTAAGGCTGTTTTTTCGATCCTGATTTTCAGCTCTGTTTTCCTCATTTCTGCTCGCTCCACTGTCCGCTTGGGGAAAGCTCGTTCTGCGCTTTGGTGAACCCGTTCCGATCTTTTATCTGTGTTCTTCTTAGTCCTTCCTAAGTCTGCTTCTTTCTCTTGATCTCTTCTCTTGACCGGAGACATCCAGGAAACTTTCTGACCAAGTGGAGTGAGTCGCCTTACTAGCTCCCAGTCCAGTCTGCCGAGTATTAACCATTCTTTTAAACCATCATTGCCAGACTCAGACATCGAAAACCATTTTTAAACAATGAAAGCTGCGTGCACATAATTTATCTTCTTAAAGTACACATGCTCACAAAACAGTCGATGTCAAAATGGAAACTCAAGGCATCATTTTTCGCAGTTGACAAACACCGAAGGGCCTACTAAGTGCCAAGTGTTTTCACGGAAGATTTCATTTACTCTTTACCATTACGAGAAGGTTTAATGTTCTTGTTTTACGAATGGGACACTCACTCAGGGAGCTAGGCTCTGTATCCACAGCCCTCTAGGTCCCAAGGCTCAGTCTGCTAGACCACGGCTGCTCTGAACTTTTAAATGCATGCGACTGTGGGTCACGTGATTTCCTGATCCACGGGCGGCAGCGCTTCCTCTGTTTTTGCAGTCACGTGCCGATGCACCCGTCTGAGGTCGCCCAGTTCCCCAGACGAGAAGCTGGCGACTGAGGAGGGACGGTGGTCGCAGCCCCCGTTCTCGGCCTTTTCATTGGTGTCTCTGCCAGCTCGCAGTGTGGGGCCGCAGTCGCGCCGGGGCCGGTCCCCACGCCGGCAGCCCCCACGGCGGTGCCGCGCACACTCGTTATTTTATCCGCAGGCCGTAGGTGACCAGGAACAGACTCTCCTCACTTCCTGCCGGATAGGTTACGGTAGTCATAGCGTTATTCTTGTCTCCCGAGGGCTCTTTACCATGATGCTCATTTACTGAAATGTGTTTTGTAGCTTCGTCAGCAATTGAAGTGGTTGATATGTGAACTCTGCAGATTATATAACCTTCCTAAGCACCTGGATGTTGAGATGCTAGATCAACCACTACCCACGGGTCAGGTAAAGTAACATTTCTCTGGTGATCAAGAGCTAAAATAAATTGTCTCGAGCAAAAGTAAAGTTAGGATGCTTTTTCTTCATTTATTACACGACCTATTTAGCAGTTAGTTTTTGTCGTTGAATTGTTTTTGTTGTTTTGCTGTAGGCACCGAAAATAACCTTTGCATTTTGTGCAGCTGCTGGCATTTGTTTATCATGACAGGCAGACAGCCGGCCCCTCCCACCACCGCCCTCTGTCGTGACGACATTCCTGGTTCTTAACTGTCCCTTGCCGCTTCAGTCCTTTGCTTGTGCAGATTCATTCCCCTTCACCTGGAGCGACATCTCCGTAAGCCCGTGGGTGCTTCTGAAGGCCTGACCCAAATGTCGCCTCTGCCCAGCTCACCGCCCCTCTGACTTGTCTGGCTTTCTGCATTTACCTGTTCAGGCTTAATTTGTTGATTTTGTGCTGGATTAGATGAGGATTTGGCCCTTTCGCCACCCACCTGCGCACCAACGTCCCCTTCCTAAACCGCTGTGCTGTTCAGCGCGTGAATAGTCACTGTTTCCGGTTAGGCCTGGGCAGGGGAGACTTTTCTGTTACGATGTTTCCTTTCTTGTAGTTTTTCGTTTTGCTTCTTCAGTAGTTTGCTTTTGCTGATCATTTAACTTCGCCTGGAACGTCATCTTCTTAAGCCTGAGGTGCGAACGTTACCTCCTCCGAGCAGGAGACAGCGTGGGAATCGTCAGGCCTCCGAGGAATGCCTCTCTTAAGTGACAGTGGCCGTTCTTTGTTCGGCCCCACGTCCGTGAGGTCTCCCTGTCTCCTGCAGCTTTTGCTACTTCCGCAGCCGTCTTGGCGGGTTCTCGGAGCTGGCCGCACAGCCGTCACCCTGAAACTTCTCTTGTCCCCTCGGCTGCAGCGGGGCCCCTGTTTTCTGGCCTCAGGCCAGCTTTCTCGCTCACCTTTCGCATCTTGCCCGAGCGCGTCCTCAGGTGAGATCCTCAGGTGAGGGGCTCCGCGGCCCCTCAGCTGTGCCGGCTTGTCGCGCGGGCCCATTTCCTCGTCTCCGTGCGCATCAGTGTCCCCTCTGCAGAGGGGGGGTCTAGCAGCAGAAGCCGAGTTCGGGAGAGCCGTGACGATAAGTGAGTCGGTTCACTTCGGTCCCGCAGGGCGGCGCAGCGTGGGGAGGGCCCAGCGCGTGTCGGCCGCTGTCCCCGTGCCCCCGCACTTGGTCCGTTGTGGTTGAATGCAGATTCCAGGTCGAAGGGGATTCCCCCGAGATGTGGGACCGTGGCGGTGTTGGGCCGATGCCATTCCGCGCCTCACTCGTTTCGGCCTGGAGCTGCCAGGAGTGCATCATCTTTATAGTCTGTCTTTTTTGTCATTTAATTTCAAATTCTGGAAGGTTTTCTCATCTTTCAACATTCGGAAGTTTTATCGGGACAGTCATAACTTTGTTTTGTTTTGGTTCTTTACTGCTGCTTAACCAGTTACCCCCAGCACTGAGTGGCTTGAAACCCTTGCTTCTGTGTCTCCTGAGTGTACAGCTTGGCAAGGCCTCGCCGGCCTCGCCGGCCTCGCTGTGCACAGACGGCGGCTGGGACTGTGCTCACTGGGACACGTCTGCAGGGGTGGCCCTCAGGGCTTCTTCACACAGCCGTCTGGCACCTCGGTGTTTCTTCCCGTGTCCCTTGTCCACGTGGCGTCTCATCCTCCAGGACCCTTCCTGTGCTTGTTCTTCAGGAAGGTACTCACAGTTCTTATTTTTTGGCTTCCAGGAGCACAGAAATAGAAGCTGGAAGGCCTTCTCACGGCCTAGATTGGGAGCTGTCCCCGTGTCCTTTGCACCACATTTATCGATTAGCGCAAGTCACAGGGCCAGCCCAGACTGACTGTGCGAGGGGACCCTGTAGGGGGACGAATGCTGCAGATGGGGTTCACTGGGTTCCTCTCCAGAGGTGAGCGGTGTGTACTAGGAGCTTTTTCTGGTTCTCTGCATGCTGTTTTTGTTTTATAGATGTAGTATCTTCGTAAGTGTCTTTAAGGAAGTGCTTTGATATTGTCCTCTCTCTAGCACCTCGATTTTGTCTTTAACAAATTTTTAAATAGTTTATCTTGGTCTCGTTTTTCTTTCTGAAGACATTCCTCAGATGTCTGTCTAGCCCGTGTTGCTCATGCGTATTTTTTTCTTTGTCTCTTTTTTTTCCTTCACGTTTGAGAGAGGTCCCACAAGGTCGATTGGGAGTTCTTTGTGGCCACGACTTGTCAGCTGGTAGCTTTTAGGGGGAATTTAAGCTGAGTTCCACTCCTTGTCCCCTCACCGCTTCCTGCCATTACGTTAAATGATGGCTGGTCCCACGTGGGGTCTCTGGACATGACACCGTATAACCTCTTGCTTCCGGTAGATATATGTCTGCCTGGGTTCTGTTGGTGCAGGTGTGGGGAGCTGTGTGTTTTGGGGCTGGACGGTGTGTTCCGTGTCCAGGCTTTTGGTTGATCTCTGGCTTCAGCCCTGTCCGCCGCCCCTGCTGTCTCGTGCTGCCGGCGTCTCGGAGTCCGGAGCGGCTGCAGGGCGCCGCGGGACAGGCAGCCTCCCCCTTGCGTTCTGTGTGCCCCAGCCGGTGGCTCTGCTTGTCTTCCCTGTCATTCCCCCTCCTCCACGTACTGTCGTCGTGCAGCACGAGCGAGTTCTCTCTCTGCCGCTCGCCCCCTTCCTCTCGATGTCACTGTGTTTAGACTGCGTTTATTCTTCGCTGTGATTCCAGTGGCACCTCAGGAAAGAGAGGGCACGGGACAGGTGTCCTCCGTGTTCCAGCTCCTTCTCCGGAATGTCTGCAATTTACGTTTTCACTTAAGACTATGTCACGGGCGCAGTGCGTGTCACCTGCCTTGTTTCCCATGGCTGCGTGTGTAATTCCACGCGGGCGTGTTACGTCGCCTGCGGCTTACGCGAGGGAGCGTCCTGGCTTTGAGTCAGCCTTGTATTCCCACGAGAAACACCCCGGCACCCGATTGCCGCGGGTGGCGTGCGCACGATGGATGTGACAGGTTGCGTTTTGGGGTTTTCCTCCTTCAAGTTCGATCGATTGCAGTACAGTCTTGTTCGTTTCTCTTCAGGCTCTCGTTTCCTTTCGGTCTCAGGGTTATGCGGTTTTACAAAATGAGTTGGGAAGCTTTTTTTTGGTCTTAAGATCTAGGACAGTTTAAATCAGTTTTCAGCTGGGGGCGATTTTGCCTCCCGTGGGACATTCGGAAATATCTGTAGATATTTTTGGTTGTCACAACTGGCCGCAGGGTTGCTGTTGGCATTCTGTGGCAGAGGGAATGTCACTAAACATCCTATAATGTCAGGACGGCCCCGCAGGAAGACCGTGCAGCCCAAAATGTCAGTAGTTGCAAGGTCGAGAAACTCTGGTTTAAATAAACATCTGAGCCTGATCTGTTTTTCTCTTTTCTGAATTAGTCTGTTTAGATTTTCCATCTCTTCACTCAGTTTTAGTGATTTTAGATTCTAAAACTGTGATCACTTCATGCCTTTCGAAGCTGTTGTCGAAATGTGCGAAGGAGCCGCCTTCTGCATCTTCGTCAGTGGTCGTGGTCCATTTCTGAAGCTGTTCTCCTCACCTTCATTACAGAGACTGTTCTCACGTGTGTGTGCGCATGCGCGTGCGCGTGTGTGCGTGTGTGTGTGTGTGTGTGTGTATTTTTTAAGGAATCAGCCCTCAGTTTTATTGTTTGAGTCTCATGTTTTCTTTTTCACTTCTCGCTCAGGTCTGAACGATCCCTTTCCTTCTGCAGGTTGCTGGGTCGGTGTCACTGAGTTCCCTCTCCGTGCTCTTTGACCCCATGGCGTAGCTCCTCGGTGTTGGGATGCTTATTTTCCAGATAGCTCGTGTCTGCTCCGTAGTTCGATTCCACCTTTTGTTCACGTTAATCTTATCCTGGTTCACGAGAACGGGTTTTTAGTACCGTGTATTGCAAGCATAGAAGCGTCAGTTAGTGTGAGGAGTAGAGGGCCGCCTGAGAGCCACCCCCAGGCGAAGGAGTAGAGCATCGCCAGCCCCACGGAAGGCCTCTGCGGGCCGCGTCCCAGAGGCCGGTCCCCGCCGTTTCCGCCGGTCCCCGGCGCGGTGCACGCGCCTTTCCGCGTCGCCGTTCGCTCAGTTCATGCGCATTCGTCCCATGGCTCTTTCCCAGAGCTGTCTGTCCCACTCTCCGACTCTGTCACGGCGTTTTCCCCGTTTGGCTGTGGACAGACATTTGGGTTGGTTCCAGTTTGCCGTTAGGGGCGACGCCGCCACGATCACGCTCTTCCGCGTGTCACTGTGCTTGACGCCTGCGCGAGCATTCCTTTGGACACATACTTAACAGTTGGATTACCGGGCACTTTCTTCTTAAACCAAGAGTTATTTAGAAAAGAAATTTAAACCTCCTCGGTTGGCTTGTGGGCTCTATGCGATAGTTTTTCACTGCGGCCAGAGCTTGTGGCCTGTGACCGCTGAGCCGTGTTATCAGCAAGCGCTTAGACTTAACCACCGGTGTCCCTGTCGCCACTGCGCGCTGCTGCGTCCGTGTTCCACGGTGGCCCATCTGGAAAGGGTTTATGGGGATGTGTGTGGACACTGTTCCTTGAATAGTCGGCGTCTGTTTTCATTACTCATTCAACATATATCCCTCTGACTCCGCGTGCTCTGTAGGTGCTGAGTACCCAGAGCTGAGCACCCAGGGATGGCTTCTGTCCGGATGGTACTGATACGGGATTCTAAGTTCGTCGCCGGGTCTCTTCCAAGTTCTTTACGCTTCTCTCTTCCAGTATTCATTGTTACAGACGAGAAGCCTCATGTCTGATTCTTAGCTCCTTCTCTCTAGGTTTCTTTCTGAAAGCCCGTGTGCTTTTTAATTTAACCGAAGTATAGGGTTTTACTTTTCCATATTCCTTGGGGGCGTTCGGAGCAGCTTGATAGTCTGAAGTGTTTCCTTAGCTTGGCAACACGTGTCTCTCTGGTTTCTTCCCGTCCGTCTTCTGTGTGATGTTAGATCTCCGTTTCCCTTAGTTCCGCCTCCCCCGCCCGCGCCTCCGTTCGCGCCGCCGTAAGGGACGGTCGCGGATGCTTTGTCCATTCGGGCTCGTGGTGCGGTCTGGCCCTTCTGCCGAGGGTTTTCCTTTTCCTCTTGGCGGGGGAGGAATCTTTGATTTTCCAGAACGGTCTCGTCCTTTGTATAGAAACCTTTTTATATTTTGTGGACGCCGTCCTTTCTCGCTTACCGTTTAAGATTCCAGCTGGATTTTTTACTGTTTTATTTCCTCCATCGGTGATGCTTCAGGTCACTTGTTCTGCTTCCGTGACTTGGTGTCTTTCTTTCAGATAGTTAGTTTTTCCCAAATACCTGGTGATTCTTGGTTGGTTGTTCGTTTAAAGATTAGATAAACTGTTGACCAGCATCAGTTATCGATGAGAGTGTCCTCAGCAGTTGTTACTCGTCTGTCTTGGTTTGCACCCCTGTGCTCAGCCTGCGGCGCTGCCAGCGGACTTTCCGGCTCCTGAGGAAAGGAAGAGACGCGTCTGGTGTGTGATTTTGCTGCTGCATTGAGCCACGTTAAAAAGATTCTGTCTTTCCTCTCCGACTCTGGCACCCACCCTAAGGGGCCGGGGCCGTCAACGGTAGGCCTCCCGTATCAGAGGGCGGTCCTTACCAGCTGTGCGTGGAGCACAGATAGCAAGAATTCCTGGGGCAAAAATGCTGCCGTGCGTCCTGTGCCCCGGAACACCCCGCTTCGCTCTAGGAACTCATCTTCTGAGCTCCGCCAGCACGCGGCGCGCAGGCCGCTGCTGAAACCGGGCTCCCCGTGAGCGAGCAGTCACCGCGCTGTCGGAGAGTCTTCTGTAGCACCTGCTGTGCTGGAGGAACCGGAGGTAGCTCTGCAGGGCAATGCTCATTTTCTAACTTTCAGTTTTGCGCAGTGTCTTTCTTTTTAACACATTCGATCTTTTTAAATGAAAGGCAGTCGAATTTATGGAAAGATTCAGGCTCGTCAAAGTGACAAAGGCAGATATTTGAAAGAATCTGTACTTTGGGATCTTTATTTTAAGTGAAAGAAGCCATCGACTTTGTTCCACACATAGCCACTTGTGTAATATGTGTTTTTATTTTAAATTAGAATATGTCTTTAAATGCTTTTCAGTTTCGCTTTATACTTGACTACTTTCATTATTCCTAATGCATCTATTAAGTTGAATTAGTCAAAATTGCTTCTTTTTAAGAAGCTGATAAATATTTATCAAATCAAAGCTGGATTTAAAAGTAAACGTTTCAGCTTTAATAAGTTCTCTGTTAGTGGACCTGTAGTGACAGGCGCTCGATAGTTCGGTCCCTGTCTTCTCGTGTACTCAGCGTGTACCTGTCCGTGTAGCACTGGCAAATTTGTTTTCCTTTTCAGAATGGGACAACAGAAGAAGTGACTTCAGAAGAGGAGGAAGAGGAAGAGATGGCTGAAGTAGGTATTTCGTATAAGAACGTTTTATAACTATCTTCATTTCCAAAAATTTTAGTAATTCTCTAATCTCCTTTATAAACCAATGTCGATGTGGAGTAATGAAAAGCACACTGTATGTAGAATTAAATATAATGTCTAAAATCTGGCATTATCTCTAATGAATGGTATGCTTTTGAGCAAACTGTCGATCAGATCTCCTTGGATTCAATTTTCTGGAAAATAGGAGCTCTTAACAGTTAGCAGGAAGATTCTGTTTACATTTTATAGTAATAAGGGCCTAACCCGTGTTTGATTACTTTTAAGGAAAAAGAACTACTGAGATTCAAAATTTGTGTGTTTTAATAAAAGGAATTTGAGACCATTTCAGAGATTGCTCACTGGAAATAATAAAACTCTCATGTTGAAAAGTTATCCAAGAATTTCACGGAGTGCGTTCCAAAGGCAGTGAACTTAGGCCGGCTTAATTGCCAGTCATCGATACAATTTTAGAAGTTTTCAGGCTCGGAAGGTTTGTATTTAAATTCAGACTTCAGAATGAAGATCTGCGTGTCTGCGTCGATCAGATAAAAAGGTATATGAGTTCCATTGTCTTGGTTTTAAAACATTTTTCTTTTTTGGATCCTAGAATTAATTCAGGTTATTACCTTATTCTCTTGATTTGGAACAATTTAAATCTAAAATACATTTCTCAGAGTGCCTGAGAACCAGAGAAGTTGTTGTGGGTTTGTTTTGCGAGTCCAGTTAGAATGACTTTTTTTTTTTTGTGACAGAGTTTGTTTTTAATGTTTTCGTGCAGTTTAACATGGGCGGCAATAGTAAACGTATCCCCCGGGCCCAGTGTGCAGGGAAGTAGACAGAGAGCTCATGCACCTTCTTTTCCCTCACAAGGTGACAGGAAGAAGGGACAGACCATTGAGGGGAGTCTCGTAAGGTGGGAGACTGGACTTTGGCGATGTCAGGTTAGGACGGGTGAAGAAATGTTCCGGGCAACTAAAATAACATGGTAAAGAAGGCCCAGGATAAGCAGGGGCGGGCCTGGTTAGTACTTGGATGGGAGACCACCTCGGAAGACCAGGCGCTGTAGGTGTAAAAAATAAAAAAATAAAGGATCGTAAGCCGACAAGGCCTTTGCAGTCTGTGAGGTCAACCAAGGGTTGCCAAGCCTAAAGAAAATTTAAAAAATAAAAAAATAAATGAAAGAAGGCCCAGGAGAGCCCAGGGCCTAGGGCGTTTGGCCACGCCGGATGCCGTTCTTCTGGGAGAAGAAGATTGGTGTGGAAAAAGCGAGGCTGGCTGGCTAGAAGAGGCAGGCAGCTCAGTCTTGAATTGGGGACAGAGGTGTTTCTCTTGGGCGTGATTATCGATGGCAAGGCCTTATGCAGAGAATGGTGTGTTGGGGATATTGTTTTAAACGGCGATGATGATGAATTTTGTTCCATGCTGGTTAACATGCGAGTGGAGCAGGCCCGTGGACAGGAGTGTGGCTGGCGTTGAAGGTGTTGGAAGAGGGGATTCAGGCTCAGGGCGTCTGTGAGGAGGAGATCAGGGCTGACAGGTGCAAACCGGGGCAGGAGCCCCAGGGATCCCCAGGAAGCCTGATGCACGGATGGGGTCTGAAGGAGGAAGGCGTGCAGGAGGCAAGAAGGGAAGGCCGTGCAGGGCAAAAGCGTTGAGTCTGGGTGGAGGGGTCGTCAGCCTGTTCTAGAAATCACCGCGGACCGGTCAGCTTGGAAGCGTGGAGACAGCGAGTCGAGCCGCTGGAGCAGAGTGC
This sequence comes from Pteropus vampyrus, assembly GCF_000151845.1. Taxonomy (NCBI): domain Eukaryota; kingdom Metazoa; phylum Chordata; class Mammalia; order Chiroptera; family Pteropodidae; genus Pteropus; species Pteropus vampyrus. The sequence goes on along the minus strand of NW_011889270.1, from coordinate 418,786 downwards.
GGGCAGTTAAGGCTCTCGGTGCTGTGATGCGAAATTGTTTCAAAAGCCCCTCTTAATCGGAAATTCAAACGATGGCTGTTTGGTAACAGTTATGACTTTGTAAGGCCATTAAATATGCTTTACTCGGATCGTAGTTTCTAAACAACATATATCAGCGGAGGGAACCTTTTGAATGGAATATGAAGGCTTTTTACCCCTCGTCGTAGGATACGTGTATCTTCCCTTTTCTGTTACTTCTCGAGTCAAGAATAATTTAACTTTGGGCATAGGCTTGAATAAGCTAACATTTTTCTAATTTTTGTAGGATATAGAAGACTTGGATCACTATGAGATGAAGGAAGAAGAGCCCATTAGTGGGAAGAAGTCAGAGGATGAAGGAATTGAAAAAGAAAATTTGGCAATATTAGAGAAAATTAGGAAGACTCAAAGGCAAGACCATCTAAATGTATGTGTAAATATCTAGGACCTGGACTTTTGTGGTTAAATAAAGTAGTTATAGGTGATAATGTAAACACAGGGAAATTCATTAAGATACCAATCTCAGGCCACCCCCCCCCGCCCCCGCGCGTTTGGTCGTTGGTTCAGCCACGTGGTTTGTCGTCCCAGTCTTTTTATTTATTTATTTATTTGACAGTTCTCAGCTACCGATAGCCACTTTTTACCCTTTTCACCTGCCTTTTGCGTCCTGGAATCACCTCCTGTTCACTTTCAAGCCGGTTTATGCTGCTTTCTCCGCTCTTTTGGGATCTGTGTATTTGAATCTCTCCTACAAAGTGCAGTTCACATTCTTCTTCATGAAGCTGCCCATCAGGTCTGTCCTATCGTGAGCAAAGCAAAGTTAACTTTTCTTTTGACTTAATGCCTCTTTTATAAGAAGTAGCAGGGGGCAGCGAAGTTCGGGGACAGACACAGCTGA
>NW_011889270.1:401539-416835 GCF_000151845.1 Pteropus vampyrus | reverse complement strand
CCCCGCCCCCGCGCGTTTGGTCGTTGGTTCAGCCACGTGGTTTGTCGTCCCAGTCTTTTTATTTATTTATTTATTTGACAGTTCTCAGCTACCGACAGCCACTTTCTACCCTTTTCACCTGCCTTTCGCGTCCTGGAATCACCTCCTGTTCACTTTCAAGCCGGTTTATGCTGCTTTCTCTGCTCTTTTGGGATCTGTGTATTTGAATCTCTCCTACAAAATGCAGTTCACATTCTTCTTCATGAAGCTGCCCATCGGGTCTGTCCTGTCGTGAGCAAAGCAAAGTTAACTTTTCTTTTGACTTAATGCCTCTTTTATAAGAAGTAGCAGGGGGCAGTGAAGTTCGGGGACAGACACAGCTGAGTGGCTTCGGTTTCCTCAGCTCTGAGATGTGGACCTTTCGCAGGACTGCTGTGAAGAATAAATGAGAACGATGTATACAAAACGCCCAGACGGAGCGGGAGGCAGAGCACGAGGGTCCGGCCGAGGAACCGAGCACTGACCACTTCCTGCCCTGTGTTAGGGCTGTCTGTCAACCCCATGTGACCTCTGGGGCCCAGTTCCTTCGTCCTGGGCACAGGTCTCAAGCCCAGGGGATGAACTGTCACGCAGGGAGACACCTGTCACGCAGGGAGACACCGAGTGCTGCGGGCAGGTAGATGATTCTCCTTCCCGTGGTCTTACTCTGTTCATTCAACTGGCAACTCAGTTTTTACAAAGCAAAGAAATTTAGCCCAGCTGTTATCTTAATTATTAAAAAACAAAGTTTGTGGCATCTGTACTTACTATACTTTCTATATCTTGCGATTGCTTCCAGTTTGCATATTATAGTCAAAACCACTACAAATGATTGAACATTTGCACACGACAGACACGAAGTACTTTGAACTTTTCGTACCTTCCCGTGTCATCTTCATAGCCGCAGTGTGAAATACTCTTCCTGGTCTGCAGATATGAGACTGGGTTTAAGCCCGTCAGTCAGCTAGGAAATAAGAGCTTTGAAAACCAGACTCCTACCCAAGTGTTGTGCAGCCATTAACAGTTAAAATTTTACATGGTCTTATTTTTTTAACAGAAGGGCATTCCAAATGTTTTTGTCTTACGACAAATGGTTCCATTCATGTTCGGTCTTAGGATAAAATATCGGTGCGTTTTCATTTTTAGAGACGTTCCAACACTGAAAATAACCGAAACCCGTTTCCCGGAGGTGAACAGGTTGTCTCGCAGTTTCCTGTGCCGTAAACTGGGCCTTCAGTGTAGCGTTCTGGCTCACAGTCTGATTACCGGAACTCTGTTTAGTTAATAATGTGCCACGGTGATGGGCCCCTACACACCTGTTAAAATGGCCTAAATCAGGAGCACTGACAGCAGCAAGTGCTGGCGAGGATGTGCAGCCGCAGGAGATCGCATTTGTGGCTGGCGGGGATGCGAAATGACACAGCTGCTTTGGGAGACCGTTCAGCAGATTCTTACAAATTCGCGCATACTCTTTCCATGTGACCCAGCAGTGTGCGTTCTTTGGTATTTATCCAAAAGAGCTGAAAACGAATGTCCACACAGAAACCTGCACACAGATGTTTATAGCAGCGTTGTTCGTAATTGCCAAGAACGTAGAAGCAACCAAGATGTCCTTCGGTAGGTGATGGACAATAAACTACAGCGCATCTTGACAGCAGCATATTATTCAGTGCTGAAAAGCGACGAGCTCTCAGGTCGTGAAAAGACTCAGGGGAACCTTAAATGCATAATTACGAAGTGAAAGAAGCCAGTCTGAAAAGGCCACACACTGTACGATTCCAACGATGTGACATTCTGGAAAGGCAGAACCATGGAGACACTACAAAGAGCAGTGCTCTGTACCCTGTAGTGGTGGGTCCATGACGTCATGCAGTGTGCAGGCCCATAGGGCACGCAAAGCCCGAAGTAAACCTCAAGGCAAGTCACGGACTTCGGGTGCTGATGCCACGTTGGTGCAGCTTCATCCGTGGTCAGAAACGTGCCCGCCGGTGACGGGCGTGGATGGGGAGCGGGGCTGCATGTTGCAGGGCAGGTCCTGGGAAGTATCTGTACCTTCCTCTCCCTGTCGCTGTGGACGTAAAGCTCCTCCAAAAAATAAATTATTTGAAAATTCAATTAAATGATGGCGTTGGAAATAGACATGTACTGAGTTCTAGGCTATGCAGGAGCCGTGGTGATCTGGACATATTGGTTAGACTTTTTTTTCCCAGATGATAAGAAATAGTATATGACCAGGCTTGTCCCCAATTTTACTGTCCTCTTGAAACTTCGTAACCTTCGATTTAATGGAACTTAATTTTTTTGACTTCTTAAAATGTTGACTGGTGATCCGTTTTCAAAATCTCATCGTATGTGTTTATTTCGGGTTCGAATACCTTAAGTCTTTAGTTATTTGTCTCAGTAGATCTTGGTAAACGGCACGTTTCTGTTTCAGGGTGCCGTGTCGGGGTCCGTGCAGGCTTCCGATAGACTCATGAAAGAGCTCAGGGACATATACAGATCGCAGAGTTACAAAACAGGTAAGGCCCGCCGGCTCTCTGCTGCCTCTCTTGTCCTTATGCTCTTTTCAATTTTCAGGTAGTAAAGTTCATTTCTCATAAAATCAATGGACAGAAGCAGAAATGTTTATTAAGTTTTAGGGACGTGAAGTGCAAATGTAATTAAGTTATCCAAAAATGTGGGGGATAAAATGGGGTGCGTTTACAGTGGTCCCCTGTTATCCGCTATTTTGCTCTCCATGGTTTCAGTTACCCACGGTCAACTGTGTCCCCAAAATATTAAGTGGAACATTCCAGAAGTAAATGATTCGTAAGTTTTAAATCGTACATCGTTCTGAGTAGTGCGGTGGAATCTCGTGCCCTCCTGCTCTGTCCTGCCTGGGACACGAATCACCCCTTTATCCAGCGTGTCCACACTGTACACGCCCCCTGCCCACTGGCCACTCAGCTGCCGTCTCGGTGATCAGACCGCATGAGTGGGAGACACGTTCACGTAACTTTTGCTACAGCGTGTTGTTATAGTCCAGTATGTTATATGATCCATGTACAGATTCTCTGAGGAATCAAATTTAAATCATTAGAGCTTACTTAAAAGCAAAAAATAAGCATAAAAAGTGCTCTATAGCGTACAAGATAAGCCAAACTTACTTCTGAGTAATTAGAAGTTTTGGTGTCCTAACAGTTTTTCTTGCAAAATGTCTAAAACTTCATGTGTAGAAACCTAAGAGCATGTAGTTAAATATTTGAATACTAACATCTTTAAACGTTAAATCGTTTGGTTTTTACAGCATTTGGTTTTTGCAGTAGCAAAAAAAATCAGAGATAGGGTGGAATTGGTCAATACCGCATATTTTATGGTATATCCATAAAATAAAATAATTACTACAGAATTATCGTGACGATTGAGAACGAGTCGCTATACACTAAGCTGGAAAGATGCCCCAGAAAGTCGAAGAAACTATATGTAGAGGGATTCCGTTTTTACAGAAACGTTGGCACGTGCATAGAAGAAAAGTCTTAAGTACATGTGATTTTGCGGTTTTGTCCTCCTCACAGACAGTGGTAAATATTTTCTCAGCTCGTTAAAGAAGCCGCTTCATTCACGGCTCTAATTATCTGTGAAGGGCGTAAGATACCCAGCTTCAGTGGCAAATATTTACAACATAGCTCAGTTTTGTGTTTTAATAGCAAAATTTCTAGCTTTTGATGGTTATTTAGTGTATACATTTCCAGCAGAGTAATAGTTATAAGATTAACTGAAGAGTAACTAACACGCCCTGTATCTTTACAGGGATTTATTCAGTGGAACTCATAAATGACAGTTTATATGACTGGCATGTTAAACTGCAGAAGTAAGTGGCCTTTTTTAAGCTAACCCACCCTTTGTAAGGTTGTCGTGGGAGACTATCACAGTGGAGATTTTTTTCCCCCCTGAATCTGATACCTTTATACTATGGCTTTTCCTTAGAACTTTAGACCCTGTTTCTCTAGTAGTTCTCAGGGTGTTAAAATGAGCTGTTTCTTAGGCTCTGTGATAAGTAAAGTGAGAAAGAGGAAGGAGAAAAAGAACCGGCTGTGGGATAAAGTAGTTCACGGAGTTAGAAACACAAACTATAGAAACCAAAGTGTCTTTCATAACTTGGTGAGATCGACTGTGATAACCAGCTTATATTGAAATACAGGATTTGAGTAGGACCTGAACATGTAGAACGTTTGTTAGACAAATTAACTTTCGTTAGTGATTTCACTTTTTCTAGTCTTGTCCATGGTAATTTTCTCTCTCCTTGAACCCCTTATCTAATAATACAATTTTAGAGGCAACTTTATGACCATTTCCTTTAGGATGACTGCTAACTTTGAATCCTTAGCGGAATAGATTTAGAATACTGTGGTCTTCTCGTGAACATTTAATCCCAGGGGTCGGAGGCTGTAGTGATTGGTTTTTCCAGGGACCACAGAGTAGTTTAGATGTTCTCTGTTTGTAACTTATCCCTGGGGCTCTGTTTCAGCTCTTGGGCTGGTCCGTTTCTGAGCTTAGTACGAAAAAAATCTCTGACTTTCTGTTTTTTTGTAATTCATAGGGTCGATCCTGATAGTCCTTTGCACAGTGATCTTCAGATCTTAAAAGAGAAAGAAGGCATAGAATATATTTTGCTTAACTTTTCCTTTAAGGTAAGAAAATTGTAGGAGGACTCCATGTGCTTCTGGTGGGAATGTATATTTGTACACTCGCTTTGGAGAACGACTGCGAATTACTTGGTGACGTAGGAGATCGTCGTTGCGTGTGGCTCAGAAATTCTCCTAGGTCGGCACCCTGGACGAAGTGAGTGTTCGGGTGACGAGGACACGTAAAGGATGTTCAGAGCAGCACTGTTCATCGTAGCCTCAAATAAAAATAAGGGTCTCTTCCAACAGAAAGGAGGACCGCGCATTTGGACGATTTTCATTCATATAAAGCTCAAAGTAGGTAAAACTAAATTACGTTGTTTAGGGCACGCATTCTCGATGGAGGCAGTGTCACCGTGCAGTGGGGTGAAAATTGGTCCTTGGAGTAAACTACTCTTAGATAACGGCCTGTGGCCCTTCAAGGGGCTATAATACGTAAACAGATACACGCCGTTTAGTGGTGTGAAAATTTCGTGGGAGGGGTAGAGTGAGGAAAAATTTTCTAGAAAGGCTTCTTAGTGGGGCGAAAATGAAAGGAAGCCCGAGAAATGGATTTTTAGATTCATACTTGAGCAACAGAACTATGAAGAAAGGCAAAGGTTTGAGTCCCATGCAGTTTTGGATCTAGGGGAGAGGGACGGGGTGGCTTCTTGTGTCTTGACCAGGGGCGGTCACATGGCACATGTTTCACACACCGTGTAATGATGTACCTTCGTATTTTATGCACTTTTCTGAGTTTATGTGCCATATTTAATGAAGTCATTTTTAAGATGTTAAAAATAAAGGTTAAAAATGAATAGCAATGGAATATAGATAAAATGGCAGGGTCTAATATGGAATGTAAGTGTAGCAGTTTTAAATTCTTTTTTAAAATATACCAGGAAGTGTTTCTGAAGGGTTATGTTTGAATTGTATGGAGCTTCTTTTTGACCTGTTTTTTTAAATCGAGAAGAAAAATTTGTGCAACAATTGTGCAGCAACACAGATACATAGTGTAGAAATCTAAGATTATCTGTTTTAGTCACCAGAAAGGTGCTTTTTATTTCCACTCCTATTAGGATTGGATTTCCATAGTTTAGAGCTTCCTCGGAATCTTATTCGACGATGGGTACAGGTAGGGAGTCGAAGTAAGTCATTGGAATTATGCTGCCTGTTCTCTAAGTTAACTGTGTTTTTGTGTTCCTAGCAGATCCCTGGGTGAAACATGCTGTTTGGCTCCCTTCCCTCACACCGGTTTTATGAGTCGTTCGTTGTTTCTTTACCCGCTTTTATTTGAACGTAGAAGGTTGGAGGTGATTCTCTTGGCCTCCTGACAGCTTTCTCGGAGGTAGCACGCTGGTCCTCCACCTGCTGCTCGGGGAGCTGAGGGGCGGCCTTGGCCTGCCCACCAAGGGGCTGACCTCTCACTCGGCCACCTCGACTACTGTCTTTGCTTCAGCTCCTCAAGAGAAAAGGCTCCTCTTCTTCTGGAAACCTCAGTGTCCAGGCCCGAGCATTTTGCTCGGTCGCCTGAGATTGAGCCGAGGGTGCTTTTCCCTCATCTTCTGTCCGCGTGTTTTTGTGAAGTCGGGCGATCTTGGTCGTTTAATAGGAGCGCTTAGTGTGTTCGTTACCGTTTTGAAATCCGGGTTGAACTCCACCGTCTTCTAGGCGCTCTCTGTTTGTCCTTCTGGCTCCTTGCTTTTTCTCGTTCTTTCGGATTTCTTTCCGTTCCCCCAGTTCCCCGCCTCCGTCAGCTTGGTAATCGTGCGTTCTTTACTCTCCTTCACTGCCTTCCGGTTGCCACACACACCCTTAGCTTGTCAAAGTCAAACATAGATTTGTCCCTTTATATCTTCCCTCTTCCTCATAAATGCAGAGACCTCGGAACACGTACTCCCCGCGGGGTGAGTGCAGCCGTTTCCTCCGTCTGAAACCTGACGCCCGTTGTTTCGTAATGAGTCCACGTACGTTTCGGTCTCCGCGCAGATGTGCTCTGTTCACGGCCTTTGTTCTCCGGGTTCCCATCTACGATCACCTTTCTCCTGCCTCAAGAGCATCCTACGGGATCTCCGGTAGTGTGGGTCTGCTGGTAGCAAAATGTCTTTCTTTCGCCTGAAGTTTGGGAAAGCATTTTCTCTGGTATGGATTTCGAGATCGGAAACTCCTTTCTTCCAGCGCCTCGAGGGAGTCATTCCCTTAGCATGGCTCCCATTGCTTCTCTCGGAGCATTTGGAGCGCTCACATCTCGGGAAATCCTCTATCAGTTTTGGAAAATTCTCGTTCTCTTCAGATTTCGCTGCTTTTCCTTCTCTCTTCTCCTCTGGAGCTCTACACATGACATCTTTCGGTGCATTCCCCCGTGTCTTGTTTTCTGTGTTTTCCACCTTTTTTTGTCTCTCGGCTTCGTTCTGGATGTTTTCTGACCCATTTTCTGGTACACCGAGTTTCTCTTTCTCTAAGTCTCCACTGCGGTTGAACCGTCCATTAAGTTATGAATTTCAGTTACGGTATTTCTGTGATTCAGGATTTTCGTGCAATTCCTTTTTATTATTTTAGTTCTCTCCCAGGGTTTTCAGTCTTTTCCTGTGCATAATCAGCATAGTTATTTTAAAATCTGTGTCTGCCGACTGTGTCATCTCCATCCCTTGTGGTTTTGTGTCTGTCGTTTGCCTCTCGTTTTCTGGCCGTGTTGTCATTAGGTCTCACATAACTGTAATTTTAGCGATAAACACAATACACGAAGGGCCGAAGAGCTGGTCTGACGCTTTGGATGGTACCCTTCTCCAGAGATGACTCACACGCGGCCTGTCGGGCGCCTGGGCACCGGCAGCCCTGGGTCACTGAGTCACACGGGGGTTGAGATGACGTGAAGCAGGGCAGCGCTCCCTGTCAGCCGGGGTACTTTGCAGTGTGTCCTTCGGGGCCCCAACTACAGTGCGGGGGCGGATGAGGCCTCCCCTCCGTGGACACCGAGCTCCAGGGTTTATTTTTAGCGCCCTACACAGTGACCCGTGAGCCCTGCTCGGCGTCCGAACCCCTGTCTTCCTCTTCTGCCATGGAGAGAAAACCCACGGGGCGAACGGGGCCCTGCTCTCTGGTCCCTTTCCTTCCTCCTCTGAGCTCTGTAATGGTTACATTTTGCCACCTTCTCCAGTTTTCCGCAGGAGGATTGATCCCGAGTACCCAGTCTGTCTTTACCGGGCTGTTGCTTTGTATGGTTCTGCTGTCAGGGGACCCTTCATGCAGTTCAGGAATTTACCACATCATGGCTGTATTTGGGCCATCTGCTTTGTTTTTTTATTTCATTTTTTTTTTTTTGGTCCTATTTTCACTCGTATGACCCTCATTCATCGTCAGATAATAAGGGTCCACACTCCTTATAGACTATTTTAAAACCTCCTAAATGTACTATTAAGGATATTCTTGGCATTAAACGTGCTTATTTGCTTTTTAGGATAACTTCCCATTTGATCCTCCGTTTGTTCGAGTGGTGTTGCCTGTTCTCTCGGGAGGGTAAGTTTAGTGATGATTTTCTTTGACGGTGCGTGTCAGAGTCTTTTGGAAGCCTCGTTCGATGCGGGGAGGCCTGGAATGCTAGGCTTCACCCCGAAGTTTCTGACCGAGTGAGGGGGGCGGCTGAGAATGTACGTTTCTAAGGCAGTGTCAGGTGAAGCCGATGTTGCTAGTCTGGGGACCACGATTTGAGAACCACTGGTATAAACCATTATGTTGTTTATAGGTAGAGTTTTTAATGGCCCCTATGTGCATATATTTTACCATGAAAAACCTAATGTCTTTAAAATATAAATTGTGATTGAGCGCTTAGGGAAAGTTCGGGTTACAAAGTGATTCCCATGGGCCCATGATCCTAGGAAGTCACAGGCAATCTCATGGGCCTCGAGCTGGCCATGGAGTCTCCTCTGAAGGCGGAGTCACATGGTAATTGTCATGCATTTCCCTCGCTCCCATTGCTTTTTTGTGGTTGGAACTCGTAGGGAGGGTGGGGAAAGACCGGAACTCGTACCTAGGTTAGTGGCGAAGTGGTCTGCAGGCCCTCCAAGTAGGAGCAGTTGAACTACTTTGAGAATCTGAAGTGCTCAGCTGGCCAGGTCCACTTCATGAGTTAATCCATGTTACGGTGATTAAAATCTAGAAACATTCAGCGTTTACTTAGATCACCTCTTTGGTTGATATAATAATAGTTTCACTGAGATTAAAAAATAAAGGCAGCTACAAATGAATAAGGAAAGGATTTGGAAAAGTTTTGTAAATTCAGGATAAACAAAATTTTTATCAGATCATTCTGAAAAGTGATATAAACTCGACGGGCATAGATTTTTCACCTTTTTGTTCTGAGAAGTCCCAAGAATTTTAAGAATTTATGATCTTAGATAATTTGCCACCTAGCTGTGGAGACAGACACCTAAAGTGGTGAATATCGCTGTCCCTTGGGCAGGGAAGGCGACTGGCTCCAGGACCGACTGCTGGGATGGGAGCTGCTTTGTTTCCCTGTATTTCTCCAGCACCTGGGACAGTTCCCGGCACTGAGCAAGTCCTCGGTGAATCCAGTCGGCCCTCTGTGTCTGAGGGGGGTCGATTCCAGCGCTCCCCCCAGGGACACCGAAATTCGAGGATGCTAAAGCCCCTTACGTAAGACGGCGGGGCACTTGACGTCACCTCTGCACATCTTCTCATTTACCTCAGATCATCTCTCGATTACTTACAATACCTAACACGGCATAAATGCTGTGTAAATAGTTGTTACGCTGTACCGTTCAGGGAACAAGAAAAAGTCTTCACACCTTCAGTACAGGTGCAGCCATCCTAGCCTGACTGCGTAGTACATGTCAGCAACAATATAATATTTAAAAAAAATAATTTTGATCTGTCCATTATTCAAATGAGTAATTTGAATAAGTCAGCTTGTGCGTGATGCCATCGATGGTCAGATGTTAAGTGTAGACTGAAGCTCTGAGCTGAAGGAAGGGACCAGCTCTGGCGACAGGGACCTGGGCAGAGCAGGCCTGGTCTCAGCCTGGCCAGCTGGCGGGGCTGGAGGGCGGGTATCGACGCACATGTCCTCCCACGGGGGAGGGGCAGGGAATTGCTGACGGGATGTCTCGTCGCCAGACAGGACCACGGGCCGATGGCGGGTTTTCTTTACTCGGTGAGCAGATCTTTCTTTAACTGGTTCAGGAGCAGGGAAATAGCAGTGAAAAGAATGTTTTAGAGATGTAAGTCTGGTGACGGCAGAAGAGGCCAGTTAGGAGCTGACGCCACTGAGAGAGGGAAGCGGTGACAACCTGAGTTGGGACCGTAGTAGTGGGCGGGACGGCCCGTGACAGGTGAATGCTAACCTCAGGCAGAATGTAAAGACTCGGGGTCCACAGCCAGCCGTTAGGTGAGGAGGGGGAGTTATTGGCTGACTTGGGAAGAAGCAGAAAGTGGAAGCCCTGGTGAAAAGGGCTCGCGGTTGCAGAAGGACGCTGCAGCTAAGCGCGGTGTCTGGACCGCGGCTGGTGGCCGTGTTTCACGTCGCTGGAACGCTGCGATGGGGCTGTTCCGAGGCCGCTGGAGACGCGTCCTCGGCCGGCGTCCTCCTGCCTCAGTCGTCCGCGAGAGAGCCCGCGGACCTCTAGAGCACCGTGGCCGTTTCTGTGCCGGGGGGCCCGGGTCCAGCGCCCCCTCTCACCGCCGTCCTGGGGCTCTGCTGTGACACTCCACACCCATTTCCTCACCTCGAGAAAGGGCAGGGTCAGACCCTTGGACTTGGGCCGACAGGCCTGCCCCCTCCTTGGCTTTGTTTACATCCGATCACTGTCAGGAATTTGGCTATAATATAAAAACTTTTCATTTCCCTTTCTCGGGTCCTTCGGCGGCTGTGTCGTGTCGGTGGCCTGGTGCGGGGCTTTGTGCCCGAGCCCGGAGCGAGCGGGGAGTTCCTGGGCGAGGGAACCCGAGCACGGGCCCCTCCAGGGGGCCTCGGCCCCGCAGCCCTCCTCTCAGAGATGAGCCCCCCACGGCTTTGCACAGCGGACAACTGGGGAGTCCTTCCCGGGCTGGGGAGCCCGGTGCAGCGCCGGGGCCCCTGACCTCTCGGGGGACCTCCACAGCAGAGACATCCCCTCCCGATCCTTAACCACCACGTGTGGCTGTAGGGCCAGCCCCCTTCCTGGCCTCCACCCTTCCTACCTGTCTCGAGATGGCTGTTTCTTTATGTCCTGACTTAGAGGACTCTGTTCAGCTGGTCGTCAGGCGATTCTCAGTGGCGATCGTTCTGTAATTTAGTTTTGATTTTCCTGTGGTGGTGGCCGGAGGCGAGCACAGCGTCGGCCTCCTCCGTCATCTCACCGGAGATCAAGCGCTTAAAGCTCACTGCGTACAGGATACGCTCTGAGCCCGGCGCGCCATTCGAAGAACTGGGGACAGAATCCTCTGTCCAGGAGCATGGGAGAACGTACAAAGAAGTTTAAAATCCCGTGATTCTCCACCCAAATTTAATATTTTGGATTTTCCCCCCTCCTATTAAACTTTTACTACGAAAGCTCTCAGCATTTGGGACAAGTGAGTAAGAGACAGCTGCTTGAAGTCTCCAGGATGGGGCGTTATTGAATACTTCCCATTAATGAATAATTTCACTGTAACTATTACTATTCATGGTCATGGTCTACGGTCGAAGTTTTTAGATTCCTTACTGCTCTGTAAAATAATTTGGTTTAGTCAACATGAGGATGCATTCGGTAGCCAGAATGCGGAGTCCTCAGGCTAGATGGTCTAGGCAGGTTTTACGGGGCGGGGGCGGTGTGGGGTTCGGAAGAGTGGGCAGCAGACGGAATTTCAAGGACAGGAAAGGCAGAGTCCTAGAGGACGGGCAGACATTGTGGTGGGCTTAGTTTTCGCTTGGACCTAATCAGTGGTCTGCAGCTTATGTATTTTCAGGATGTCCACAGTTTTTCTATAGTTGTCATTCTCTTTATTTTAGAGCATCTAGTTAATGTACTTAGAAGTTTAAAATAACTTTAAAGGAGGAAATGACTTTGTTTGAGAAAGTGTCACAAGGCAGAAGGATCTCGATCTAAATAATGACTTCCTAAGAGACCTGGGAATCCCCAGACGTTGTCTTTGGTTCCGAGAACAGTCCTCAGCATGAGCGAGAGGAATCGAGGTGTCCCAGAGAGGGGCTCCAGGGCCAGACCATGTGATCCTCGCAGCAGAGGGGACATAAACAACTTAAGGCATCACTGCAGATGTTCATCACTACAGCTGTGGTAAAGTCATTGCTTCCGCTGGAGGAAAACCGTTGGCCGTGCAACACGATGGCAGAGAAATTTTCAGATTTCTCGAATACCATTTGGGGAAACTGAATCTCCAGCCTCTGTTCTCTGCAGTACTTGAGGCTGGGTTCTTAGCATCTGTATGTTAAAGTCTGAGTGTTCTGTTACTAAGAGTACTATTTTTAAAAAATCGACTGAATTAGAACAATGACATTAGAATTTTTAAATTGCCCGTAATGGTCCTGTAACCCTAATAGCTGTTTTCATTTTTCTGTGTTATCTTCTAATCTTTACATGTATGCATACTTTCTTAGTAATGGTACTTCAAAAGTCAAGAAGGGGTACTGAAATCTAGAGAATTTTGTATGATTCCTGTTTTCTGTTTAAGGTACGTGTTGGGCGGCGGTGCATTGTGTATGGAACTTCTCACAAAACAGGTGACTTTTTTTTTTGTGGCACTCATATTTTTCTGCTTCCATAGGTTGTTTTGATTTATGTAAGTTAGATTCTGAGTGGAAAATCTTCGTTTAATAGCACCTACTTAAAAATTTATTATCTTTTAATAGCTACTTTACATAATGAAAAAGCTACGTAAACTAGTAAAATGACATTGTACTTTGTGCTTAATCTGTGCTAGGAGAGGCAGAAAGTGATGTTTATTTAAAGTCATAATTTGCTCACGTTTTGCATTTAGAACACGTGTGCGTGCGTGCGTGTGCGTGTGTGTGTGTGTGTGTGTGAGAAGTTTTGGAAATGGTCCAACTTTAGTTTTCCTTCTTGACTGCAGACTCCTTAATGTCAGTCGCTGTTGTTGAGCTGTCACATGCCCTTTCGTGACACTCTCCCAAGTGGGGATTGGGAATTTCATTGCCTCTTCCCCCTGTAGGGCTGGAGCAGCGCCTACTCCATAGAGTCGGTCATCATGCAGATCAATGCCACCTTAGTCAAAGGCAAAGCCAGAGTGCAGTTTGGAGCAAACAAGGTACTTTCATTACGAATGTCACATGAACTATAAGATAGAGTTCCCGTTATCTTATGAGGCTTCTTCCTGTCTTTTTATTTTAGTCTTTGTTATTTTTACTATAAACATGTCTATAGTTTGGATTTTGTTATTGGTATATATGTAGTTAATTCCCAGTGAGCATTTATGCGCTGGGCTCTAATCTAAACTTTTTATTCGTCTTAATTTTTTCAGTCCTCTTAATAACCTCGAAGTAGCCACTCTTATTACCCTGGAAATAGTCCTCTTAATAACCTCGAAGTAGCCACTCTTATTACCCTCATTTTGTAGACGAGGAAACCGGAGCACACAGAAGTTAGGCATCTCGTCTAAGGTCACAGGTGGCGGAGCCAGGTCTGGAACCAGATAGTCTGGCGTTAGCCCCGTTCCTGACCTGCGAGATCCCTCGGTGATCCCATTTCCGTGAGCCATCTGGCTTTTGTTTCTCTTCCAGGGAGCGGGGCTTGCTACCTAGACTAAGAGGTCCAGGCTTCTCTTCATAAACGAGCAAGGTTGGGGAGCCGATGCTGAGACCCTCGCGTAACCCTGGGTTTCTCCACGGTTAGCGTACAAAAGCGGTCTAGTGCTGGCTGTGTCCACGTTCTCATCAGAACCAGACACAGACTCTTTAGAGGCACGCATTTCTGATTGAAGCCTGCAGGATCCCCAGAGATTGAGACCAAGCGAATACGAATTCACAGTGACAGATCACAAGCACACACAGTGGGCAACCCAGCACACGAGAGCTGGGAAACACGACGAAGGAGAGGTATTTAGTCCCGAAGACTCGAGGTTTTAGAATTATCAGATACAGAATGGAGACTTAGATATTAGAATTGTGAGAAAATGAAAATATGTGAAATCTAAAGAAAAAAGAATAATAAAATCGAGCAAACAATAAGAGCATCAGGAATGATGAGACGGATGTGAAAAAGAATGAAATCGAATTTATAGAAATAAAAAATATTGCCGAAATGAGAAACTCAATAAATGGATTAGACATCGGAAGAGAGAACTGATTAGAAGAAACAACTCAGAATGTTGCATGGAGAGGCATGGGATAGACAGCGTGGCAGAAGCTACGAAGTGGATGTCAGAGCAACGTCTAGAATATGTCTTGTTGGGATCTCAGGAGGAGATAATAAAACTATATTAAAAAGCGAGAGAGATAGAAATCAGAAAGTCGGGTGATAGGAGCCAGTCCGAATAAATCAGCCACAATAGATATAAGTGAGACGTAGCTGTCGCGTCAAACAAAATATGATTTTGGAGCAGAAAGCATTAGTGACTGCTTGAATGATAAACCCCTAAGTTAACCAGGAGGGTATAATTTTTTACTTTCTGCACCTATTAAAATAGCCTGAAAATACAGATTAAAAACTGATAAAACTACAAGGAAAAATTGACAAATTCACCATTATAGTAGGAGATTTTAATGTACCTGCTCGTGGTAAGTTAAGCAGACATGTCAAATATGTAGAAGATTTGAATAACCAATTAACAAGCTTGGTCTGATGGACAAATCTAGAACTCTGTACCCAGTAATTAGATAACTACATATCCTTCCCAACCATATGGAAAAACATGTCATCGTAAATTAATCCATAAAGCAGGTAGGAATATTAAAAAATAATTGGTGCCATATGGAGCATATATTTAAATATGATGCAGTTAAGCTTAGAAGACCATAACGAAAAGGTGAAGAAAAATCTACACGAAACTGGAAATTAAATGTACTTCTAAATCACGGTTTAAAAAAAGTCATGAAAATTTAAAAAGATTTGGAACTGAACCCCCACCCACTGCCTCTCCTCCCTCCTTCTCCCCCTCTCTCCAAATGGCGGGAGGATAGGTAGGAAGGAGACTTTCCACTTAGAATGTCTTAACACATTTTTTATTCTCGTGCTGCGTGAATTTATTTGCAAAAAAGTTCTGTGGCATAATATAATAGGTGCGTACCCCTGTGGAGACTGCTCATGACATGGTAGTTGGAAGTTAAGATGCAGTTCGGTTGTACTGAGGGGGACAAAATTAATCCCAATTTGGCTCCTTGAAAGAGGTTCTAAAACAGGGCTCCTTTAGTAACGGCTCGGTGCCACTTACGGGCGTTCTTTAGATTTTGAACTCCAAATGTCATTTATCTGTGTAGTCCTTAAAGCTTAATATATTTTGGATACAAGTCAGGAGGAAGAGAGTTTGAGTTCCACTCAGGTCCCAAGAGCACCCTTTAACTGATTCACCCGTGTGGAGAGGGACTCCGAACTGTGAAGCTCGTAGATTTTTGTTGGAGTACAGTTTTGATTTTGTTATCCTTCTAAAATAGTAGAGAATAATGAAATTGAGAAATGAGGGTAGTCG
>NW_011889270.1:385070-401489 GCF_000151845.1 Pteropus vampyrus | reverse complement strand
AAGTCATGAAAATTTAAAAAGATTTGGAACTGAACCCCCACCCACTGCCTCTCCTCCCTCCTTCTCCCCCTCTCTCCAAATGGCGGGAGGATAGGTAGGAAGGAGACTTTCCACTTAGAATGTCTTAACACATTTTTTATTCTCGTGCTGCGTGAATTTATTTGCAAAAAAGTTCTGTGGCATAATATAATAGGTGCGTACCACTGTGGAGACTGCTCATGACATGGTAGTTGGAAGTTAAGATGCAGTTCGGTTGTACTGAGGGGGACAGAATTAATCCCAATTTGGCTCCTTGAAAGAGGTTCTAAAACAGGGCTCCTTTAGTAACGGCTCGGTGCCACTTACGGGCGTTCTTTAGGTTTTGAACTCCAAATGTCATTTATCTGTGTAGTCCTTAAAGCTTAATATATTTTGGATACAAGCAGGAGGAAGAGAGTTTGAGTTCCACTCAGGTCCCAAGAGCACCCTTTAACTGATTCACCCGTGTGGAGAGGGACTCCGAACTGTGAAGCTCGTAGATTTTTGTTGGAGTACAGTTTTGATTTTGTTATCCTTCTAAAATAGTAGAGAATAATGAAATTGAGAAATGAGGGTAGTCGCTTAAAATTCTTTTTGAGATTAGAAATATAATTGTTCCGTGTGTTCAGGTACAGCGGTGACCTTTCCGTAAGTCGTTTGTCATGATTTTCATCTACTTAAGAGTTTTGATTTAAAATGTATAATTCTCTTTCAGAATCAGTATAATCTAGCAAGAGCCCAACAGTCTTATAATTCCATTGTGCAGATACACGAGAAAAATGGTACGTTTAATTCAATATGTATATATTGCTATTTATGAAGTTTTACATAATGTACTGTTGATATTTGTCCTGCTTTATTTTCATTTTTGCTCTAATTTCTTATAAAGTACAGTTACAGCGGTGAAAAGAATTAGCTTGAGGATACACGCACTACTTCATTCAAAATGTTGGTGTCTTAAATATTTAGCTCAAGCACCTCTGAGTCAGAATCAAGATTTTCGAGTAGATTAATGAATTAATCATTTTATTCGCTGAAACGACACAGTATTAAGAAAGGAACGGAGCGAAGGTCGCTCTGCGAGTGGAGCTTATTGTTAATACTGAGTAAATGCAATCAAGATCCTGAGCCGGCTGTTTGTGAAACATCTTCAAACTACTTAGCGTTTTTTGACGATCGTACACATTTATCTAGTCAAGTAAAACAATTCTAATTTCAGTATCCACTTAAGAGTCTGTGAATCGCAAATTTAAACAAACCTCGAAATCTCTTTCGTAAACTTAATGGCCTCATTTAAATTTTGCTCGAATTCACGGTGCACCTCTGCAGTTTTCGTCTCTGACAGTGTGGTAATAAAGCAAGTAGACGTGGAGTTCGAAGACCTGTTCTCAGTGCCCTTTGTGTCACTAGCTCTGTGGCCCCGAGCCAGTGCTGTTACCGCTCAGCCTCAGCTTCCTCGTTGCTCAAGTTGGCAGGGTGTCTGTCTTGCCAAACTTGTGAGGAGGAGGAGGGGCGTGCATACCGAAGCACTGTGTAACTAAGCGCTGATAGTAAGATACTCATTGTAGCTGTGGTCGGGACGCCGATCCTTTTTTTATGCAGAGTAAATAATAGAAATAGAAAGTGGCTTCCTTTGAAGGATATTTACGGTAAACTCTACTTTGCTAGAAATGCGATGACTTAGGATTTGTGCTTTGTGCTGACTTTTATTTTAATGACAAAGTAAACTTGTCACTTTTGCAGTGACTGCTTACTTGCAAAAGAATTGTACAGGCACACCTCGGAGATATTTCGATTTTGGTTCCCGACCACTATAGGAAAGCGAGTGTTGCAATACAGCGGGTTGTCATCATTTTGCTGGTGGAAGTCTTGCCTTTAGTTCGTGAAAAATGCAACATCTGGGAAGCACCGTAAGACGAGGCGTACCTCTCTTCAAAACAGTTTCAAGCTTCTGAATAAGGAAATGATCAGACTCGAGGCCAAGGCCGAGTTCTCAGGATAATGGTCCCCAGCACCCTAAATGAGCAGACCCGAAGGCGCCCCCACGACTTCGTGGCCTCGTGGATGCTCCGCCAGCCTTGGTGTGCTCGTTTGGTTCCGTGGCAGCACCATACCAAACACAGCCTGGTCTCGTTTGCTCAGAGCTTAGGTTTTTGTCGAGTCTGGAAACAATCATATTTTTCTTATCTCTTATCTGTTTCTAAGACAAACGTTGCAGTCAGCATTCAAAAATGCTTATGGCAAGTGCTGTATTCGAGAGTGCGGGGTGTGCGTGAGCTTAGCCGTGGCAGAAGATGCAGGATCGAGAGATGGAGTCCGGTTTGGCTTCTGCTGCGAACTGGTCTTAGGCATAGTCAGTGCACCTGCTGACTTGGCTTCCTCGCTAGTGAAGTGACATCACCGCACTCAAGTGTCCAAGTTCCTCTTATTCTAAAATGCCAGGATTCTGTTTGGGGGAAAGTTATTTTCAGTGAGGTTTACTTTGAAATACAGAATCGAAATGGAATACAAAACTCAGCTGATATTCTACATGTCATCTTTAGCTAGAAATGCCATTAACATAGAGATCTTATGTTGAAAATTTGAGTACCATTTATTCACAGAAAATACCTTTATACAGTCAGTCCCCAACTTGTGATGGTTCGCCTTAGGATTTTTTGACCTTAAAATGATGTGGAAGCGATACTCAGTAGAAACCTCCCTTTGAATTTGCATTTCGCTGTTTTCCCGGGCTAGCACACACGGTGTGGTACTCTGCGGTGACGCTGGGCAGAGGCAGCGAGCTGCAGCTCCCAGTCAGCCACGCGGTCACAAGGGTCAACGACCGCTGCTCTGCAGTGTGCTCGTTGTGTTAGATGATTCTGCCTGACCGTGTGTGGGCTGATGCGCGTGTGAAGTGGGCACGTCGCCCCGTCCTCAGTCACTGGGCACCTGTATTGTGAACATATCGAATGCTTTGTTGCCAACATAAGTGTAAGTTTCATTTTTACGGGAGGTTTAAGCATGAAAATTATGAGTAGAGAAAGTAGCTAACCTTAATAAAATGCCATTTCTCCTGGTTGGTTGAAGAATTAAAATATTTTGGAGGGGGGCTGAGTGAAAACAGTCGAGGGATTAAGAACTACAGATTGGCAGTTAGAAAATAGTCACGGGGTTATAATGTACAGCATTGGGAATATAGTCATAACGTTGTAATAACTGTGTATGGTGCCAGACTTATCAGAGGCATCGCTTCATAAATTCTATAAATGTCTAACCACGTTCTACATCTGAAACTAATATAATATTGAATGTCAACTGTAATTGAAAAATAAAATTTAAAAAGGTAATACTAAAAAAAAAGAATGAAAGTACGTTAACTTTTTTTTCCATTCCGTTTCAGGCTGGTACACCCCTCCGAAGGAAGATGGCTAAATGCATTGACTGTTGTATGTTTGGACCAATGTTGCTTTAAAGAAAATCTTTCCAACATGCAGACACAAGCTTTGAGTGCCCCGTAACAGCAGTACCGAAGACGTTAGCTAATAGATTATTTTAGTGGATAATGTGTCAACCGACATCCTGTATAAGTCATAGCCTTTTCATTTTGCTCATTTTAGGTATCTTGGACTGAGCAGTGGGGCCTTTACTGTATCCTTCCTGATAAATACACATACTGGCCACTCCTTATCATCTCTTTTTCTTGAAAAGTGAAATCTGTTAAGCAGGCAAGTTAGCATCAGGTCACTGAAGCTGCGACTCTAGGGTAACTTACCCACATCGAGCTCCTGCGTGATGAGGACTTAGAGTATATTGTTCCATTTAGAGCCAATAAAAGTTTAATCGACGTTTCATACTGGTTTAGAAGATTTCAGGTCTTCTAAGTCACAGCTTTTTCAGGTATAAACCATTTTATGATATTGCCAAAACAATGACAGGATACTCAATAAACTGTTAAGCTTTTTCATGGCCACGTGAAGATCCGAGCTGTTTCCTGAAGATACGCCCTTAACTGAGTCGCGTTGTACTTTGTAGGCAAAGCGAAGCAAAGCTGGGCTGAGGAAGCGAGTAAGGCTTGTGAGTAGTAATTTCCACCGGGGCGTCAGAGTCTTGCTGGACTGAATCTGCTTCTTATTGGTTCAATATTTCTTAGGAAGAAGAGCTGCAGTATAGATCTCAAAGTTATTTAAAAGACTAGGTCATTTTACATTTCCATTTATTAACGGGATGTTGCAATCGTTTGTAAACTAATAAACTTAAAAAGTGATCGGCACAGACTCCTTGAGCAAAAGCCGCACAGTTAAGTACAAAAGGATGCCTAATTTGGAGACCGTTAAAATTGTTGCTATGGTCGTAACAATGGCTTTTACCGGAAAGACTAATAGGAAAGCTACGTGTTAATTCTTTTCTAAAATCTGACTCAAATCAGTGTGCTCCATTTAATGCCTTACCCGAATCAGTCCTGTTTGATCGGTAATAGATTTTTTATATACCCGTGTTTGATTTAAAAGTAACTTCTAGTTATTAAGCACTTTTAAAATGAAATCCAGAAGCACAAACCAGTTACAAAGTTCAAAAGCGTTTCTTATGCATTTGCTTTAAGATTCAGTTTTTAACTTTGGAAACCACATTGGAGAAACTTGGCACTTCTGCTTTGTGTGGTTAAGAGGACGGTAGAAAAGGATTTTCTGGCATTCTAGTCCACATGGTTAACGTTTGTTACAGTTCCGATTGCCAGTTGCTCAGATAACTAGTGACAAGGCAGAATTCTTTAAAGCATTAAAGTTCCTTAAACCTAAGGCTAAATCTTGAATACATTATTGAATTCTTTAATATCCTGATGGCTAGCAGATTGACAGCTGCACATTTGGCATGCTTTGTTTTTTTTTTGTTCGTTTATTTTTTTTGGATTTTATTTTTCATTGCAGATTTATTTGGCAATGTACAGTAAATTTTGTAAACTTGCATCAAGTTTATGAATAAAGAGTCATTTAAAAAATAACTGTCATTTTCCCTCATAAGAGATACTCTTTGCTTCAGGTGTCTGTAGGCCCTGTGGAGGCTGGAATAGGATTATGCATGGTGCAGTGGGGTGAGCAGAGGCTTGATAGGAAGACAGGCAGACCGATTTAACAAGAGAAAACTAGAGACCCCATAAATGGCATGTACAGGTGCGGTACACTCAGGCTTTCCTCAACCTTTTCTCTCTTCCACACTCATTTTTTAATATAAATTCTTTGTGGCTCCTTAGTTTCTCCAGTTACATTAACCTGCTCCCTCTTTGTGCACCCGTAGCCTCCTTAAGACACACTCGTCAGGTTGTCTCACGTACAAGAAGTCCCGAGGCAGGAATACTCCAGGCACCAGGCACCGTACGCCCGGGTTGATTTCATCTCTGGACTGGATGTTGTGTCTGGTTATGCAGTCGTGTTACTCCATCCAGACGTGGATAATCGTCGTGTCTTCTAGTGTTTCCTTAGGAGAGCTTCAGAATCTCCCCCAACCCCCAGCATGCTGCCCCCTATTTTTGGGCTAGCACTGGGGCCTGTGTCGACCCCTAAACTTATGGCTGGTGAAAAGAATGAAGCCATAATGATTCTTTTGGACCGATGGTTCTCAACATATGACCCGGGGAACCCTGGAGACCCGAGACCCTTTTAGAAGGTTTTTACAGTCAAAATTATTTTGCTAACACTAAAACATTGTTTGCCGTTCTCACTCTCATTCTCTCTCAAGTGTACAGTCAAGTTTTCCAGAGGCCACACGATGTGATATTGCAGCAGAACGAATTCAGAAGCCAATCCACCTGCCTTCGCTATTAAGCCAGAAATTAGAGGTTTGCAAAATGGAAAGATGTCACTCTTCGCTGTGGGGTGAGGGGTGGGGCGAGTGGGAGAGTTATTTTTTCATAACAATGTTACTTTGTTAGTGTGTGATGGTTTTAGTGTGTAATGGATTTACTACTTTAATATTAAAATGTTTTAATTTTAATATGGTAAATATTACCAGAAATCAACCCCATGCACAGCTCTTTGGGGTTGTCAGTGTTTAAGAGTGTGGAGTCCCGAGGCCAGACTGCTTGAGACCGAGTCTAGTCAAGTTCGCTTTCCAGAGCTGGGAGTCAAGGCGGGCCTCCGGAGGAACGGAGTTTGGGGTGCAGCCGTGCCTGCGGTGCGGACCTTCCTTCCACCGTGCATCTCAGCCTGAGCCTGCGTCGGAGTCAAGGGGAGAACGTGCAGCCCGCGGGGCCGCCGCGCTCTGATTCGGCAGGCCGGGGAGCAGCACGCAGGTGCCCGAACGCAGTGGCGCCCAGGTGCGCAGACGGTCGCTCTGCCGGGTCGCGCTCCGACGTGAGCGCGGCGGCGAGGAGCGCCGGTTCCCGCCCCCGAGGTCGGCGTTGGCGGCAGACAGCGCCCCGGGCAATCCGGGCTCCTGACAGTAACGGGCGCTGGGGCTGTGACGACCGAGAAACACGACCTAGTCTCTGCCGTCGGGAAGGCGGCAGCCGCGAGGAGGAGGCTGCGCGGCCCCAGCGACAGGCCGGGCGCTTCCGGGAGGTCGACGTCCCGGCGCCGGAAGTTCCGCCCCCGCCGGCCGGAAGTGGCGTGCGCGC
Organism: Pteropus vampyrus; assembly: GCF_000151845.1. NCBI lineage: Eukaryota > Metazoa > Chordata > Mammalia > Chiroptera > Pteropodidae > Pteropus > Pteropus vampyrus. The sequence goes on along the minus strand of NW_011889270.1, from coordinate 394,879 downwards.
GCCTGCGCAGCGTGCGCTGGCTGGGGTCTCTCGCCGTCTCCTAACCCGTCGGAGCCGCCGTCCTGCCCCCGGGGCCGGCCGGGAAGGAGGGATGGAGCCGGCGTGCGGCGGTGGCGATGGCGGCTCGTGCGCGGACACACGGAGCGCCTTCGTGCTGAGTAACCTGGCGGAGGTGGTGGAGCGTGTGCTCACCTTCCTGCCCGCCAAGGCGCTGCTGCGGGTGGCCGGGTGAGGACAGGAGGCGGGCGCCGGCCGGGCCGGCGGAGGCCGGGGCTCCCCGCCCCGCCGGTGCCCCGCCGCGGTGCGTCCCCGGGGCTCGGTGCTGCAGGGCGCGTGGGGCGGGGGCCCTGAGCGCGGCGGGGGAGGGCGCCCGCTCACAGTCCTTTGTGGTCGCGCCCCCAGCGTGAGCCGCCTGTGGCGGGAGAGCGTGCGCAGAGTGCTGCGCGCCCAGCGGAGGGTGGCCTGGATCTCGGCGAGCTCGGCGGACGCCGGCCACCCGCTGGAGCACTGCTTGGTCCGCGTGGCGGCCGAGGAGCTTGAGGCAAGTAGAAGGCGTGCGGTGCTCAGGCCTTCGGGGGCCGCCGGGTCAGCCTTTGCGACCTAAATCTTCTTTCAAATCTCGATTCTGTACGTGGGCTTCTCGTTTAAAATTAGGGAAATCTCTCTCGTGGCATTAAAGATTTTGTAAACACCAGCTCTGACGAGTGGATATTGTAAGGCTGTGCCCTGGTTTTATTTGACCGTTCTTCAGATGTTGGGCACTTATCCAGATTTTCACTGTCACGATAATGCCTTTTTACCTGTTGCCCTTTGGAGCACGTTTTGTCGTCACTTTTCTAGGGAAGGCAACTGAGTCTCTCAAGCTTAGCGTCACACGCAGTGGCCAAGAGCCCATACTTAATTATTTCAGTCCCCAGTACTGTACTTTTCTATGCCGTATCTCTAGGCAGGTAGAGACTCGAACAGGGGGAATCAGAGAGCCTTTGAGCACAGGTGACAGTGAGGCTGTGGCATCCCACTCGGGAGTGTGGGAGGAGGGAGTCATTCCACAGCATCGTGGGGACCGCGGCTCTCCTCACTCCCTGTAGCTTGGTATGCCTCAGTACAGGCGAGGACAGCGCACGGCCACAGCGCCACGACCATCAAAGTCAGAAGGTGGTGTCTTCCATACGTTTCTACCGTCCAGCCCTGGGATTCCATTTACAGTTGTCCCAGTAAAGGAGAATTGTGCGATTTTTAAAAAATGTTTAAAAATTTTTTTTTCCTTCAAATTTTTACCATAGCAAGTATTATTTTTATATAGCTTTAAAGGTTTATGTATTGTAATGCCTGTTGTAGCGGGACAGATTTAGACGTAAAATTAGCTTTGGCACATACTAGCTGTGTGACTTTGAAAAAGCTACCTAACCTCTCTGAGCCTCAGAAAATAAGAATTTCTTTTATCCTCTCATGGAGTTGTTGTAAGGGTTAAACATTGAAAAGGTAATGCATGTATCACATTACCTGCAGTAGCAGGAATATATTATTTTCAATATTTGAAATTGTGATTTGCCATTACTAGTATCATTATTAAAAATTCATATAGTAATGCACTTAAAGAAGTCGATACATCGGAGTGTGCCGAGACAAAAACATGGAAACCATGCATGCTGTTTTCTTTGTGTTTGCCAAATTATCTAGTGGACGCAATACTTGTATAGCCATAAAGAAAGTTGATTTAATCTTTTTATTAAAAATATTTTAAAGTCCACTGAAATTTTGGTAAGACAGATTGCCATTTGGAGCTTCTCTGGGTGGTGGAATGACGTTCTAGTTGTCTAATTTGTGCTTCGAGAACATTTCACGATGAAGATTCTCATCGTCACTGCTTCTTAGTGGGTACCGGGAAAGAGAATCATAAAACCTCAGGACTAGACTTCCAGTCTTTAAGACTGGGGATCATAAGGCCTAAACACTTTCAGGGATTATTCTGCAGGTTTGTGGCGGGGTCAGCACTAACACCTAGATCTTTTAAATTCTCTCTCCTTTACTCACTGCACCAGGTGTCCTAAACTCAAATGACTGCAGAGTGAGGCAGGCGGCTCAGGTGGGTCAGGTGGCCGCTGCAGCATCAAGGGCAGTGGCAGAGCCGGGCAGTCTGGAGAGTGCGCTCCTCCACTTAGCCGGGCTAAGGGGGATGCAGTCTCAAGTGCGGCCAAAATGTCTAGTTTTTCAAAAGAATCTGGAGATCCACACTTTATGGAAGGTTTTGTGGAAGTTTGAATATTGGCAACCAAATTACATTCTTTGACAGTGATTTATGGCCCAAGGAAACTGTATCCATGGGTCTTATCCAGCCCCGAGACCACCGCAGGCTCATCCTTCTGCCTCAGCATCTTTTATGAGTTAGTCCATACGGAATCTACTCTGAAACATCTTAACATTCCACCAAATTCCAATGGATCAACTTTTTTCCCCCCATTTAATCAACATCGAAGTTTTGCCGGATGCTATTTCATTCCATTCTGAGAGTAAAAAAATTTTGAGAATGGCCAGCTTAGAAGGAAAAATACATTCGCCCTTTTCATTTAATTCAGCCACTTGGCCACGTGTCTGTAATGGCAAGTGTGGTGGAAAACGTAAGTCTGAATGAGCCCAGCTCATGAGTGAAAGTGACTGGCGTGTAAGGGATGCTGCCTGCGAAGTCCAGGGGGCCTAGGAAAAGGTTTTGTAGAGAAGATGGCACTTACGCTGACTCCTGGGGGAAACCATCTTAAATCAGGAGGGAAAGGAAGAGAGCTGCGGGCGTGTACACGAAGAAGTGTGTGTGTCTGGATCACGGTAAGTGAAAGGTCGCTGTGGGACTCTTGTCGGTAAGGTCGAAATGAAGGCCTGGCCTATTTGATTTGATGGGCAGAGAAGTGATGAGTGATACGGGCTGTACCTTCCCACTGTCGCTCAGTTGTTTCTGTTACTGTAAAGCCTGTTCAGGTAAAGCAAGGGGCATTTTTTTTGCCGGTCCTTAGTGTTTTTGTGGAACTTCACTTATTAGGAAGATGCGTTTATTGAGTCAGGCCTCAGTGAGTGTGACTCAAAGAAATCATAGGTGTTTGACAAATGAGTGAGCTGAAATGAACGCGTGAGTGAAAGATCAACAAGGAGTGGATGGACACGATGCCAGCATGGACCGGAGGAGCGCAGGGCCACAGCCGTTCGGACCAGGGTGAGAGCACTCCTGGATTTGCGTGCTCTAATTCTGATGAATTTTTCTTTGCAGAATGTTCACATCTTACCACAGACAGTTCTTTACATGGCTGATTCCGAAACTTTCATTAGTCTGGAGGAGTGTCGTGGCCACAAGAGAGGTGAATATCAAAAGCAAAAGGTTTGGGGTTTTTGTCTCGTGATGCGCCTTCTGTTTGGAGTTGACTGTGTCCTGTCCTGAGGGTGACTCTGGGCCTACCCCTGGGGACGCGTGAACTGTCTGTCCGCCCTGAAGAGCTCTTTCCGCTTCACAGGTTGCTTTCTGAACCTTGCAGTGCAATTGAAAGAAATTCTTTAGACAGCCGTTTTTCTCATTTTGAAATACTTTAATCCTCCAGGCGCTTCTTTTGATTTTTAAAACAGGACGCATGTCTTCGGCCGTTGAAGCGTCGTATTGTTGGATGATGGGGTGCCATTTACCAGAGTTCCGTGTAGACACTGTGTTCTCTGCTCTCAGAGAAGCCGCAGCCCGGAGAGGACACCTTGAGGCCCAGCCTTAGACATAGGCATCGGGCTGTCATGTCATTCGGGCCCAGGGGACTGTGCAGGCAGTGTCATGGTGCTTTAATATCAGCCGCACAGACAGCGACAGTCGCAAGTGTGAAATCTGTCTGCCGTTGCTAAGTCGATGTCATTGAAGCACAAGCTGTATGTGAACGAAGCAGAGAAGCAGGTGGCTGATGCTAATGGTTAGGTTCAGAATTTCAAGTAGAAACGGGCCCAGAACAAGAACACGTTTGTTTTCATCAAAAGTCTTTTGACTTTTTCATAAAGCGTTCTAGTGCAAGATGACTTAAACTTTATTCAGTGTTGGCTGTTCTTTCCTCCGTGCCGTCGGAGTTGACCTTAACTGAGTGATGTTGAATAATTTTGCTACTCTGTCACTACAGCCAGGAAGAGAACTACTGTGGAGACAGCGTCTGCCCTGGAGAAGCTGTTCCCCAAACAGTGCCAGGTCCTGGGGATCGTGACCCCCGGGATTGTAGGTGAGAGGCGTGCCGACCCGACGACTCCGTCGCGGGCCCCGTGGACGGTGAATTCTCGTGGCCTAAAGCACATTTATTCTTTCTCCTCCACCCGAACACAGTGAAGTCAGTCGTATTTCCCATGGGGTCGAATTGGCTCGTACTGGTGCCGTGGCTGACCCTGGCGTCTCAGGGCTGTCCCGACAAACCCGCGTGCCGCATGCGTGTCCTGGAGCCATTTGTGGTGGGGAACGGTGGCCCTGCCTCTCCTGGCCGGCTCCCTCCCTGTGGCCTCGGCGCGGCGCTTCCGACGCCCGGGTGGGGTCCATCCGTGCCACCTGTGCCTGGCGGCTGCTCAGGCTGCCTGTCCTCGTGGCCTCGAGGCCTGTGTGTGAGGTACGGGTGACGGCGCCCTCCTCGCATGGCTGTGAGAGGAAAACGAGCCCGCACGCGGGGAGCGGGGAGCGGCTCGGGGAACCGCCATCCTTGGCGTCGCCGGCCCCCGCGGAAACACTTGCACGGGATGTTAGAGTCTCGTGTGGTGAAGTACGAAGGGCTTCGGGTGTTTACACGTGTCCGCGCAGATGTGTGGCCGATGGCGACTGTTGCCTCTCCTGCCATCAGCTCCCCGCCCTGTGCTGTTCCCTCGGCCCCATTGCCAGACGTTTCGTTTCTCGTTGGATTTTTAAAAATAGGATAGCTGTGACCCTGGTTTTCTTTTAACTTGTGAATTTCCTTAAATGAGCGATGTCGTTTTTGCTGTTACTACTTATTGACAAACGCTTCTGTAGAATCTGAGCTTTCACGACTAAGACGGTCGTCTCAGGCCTGCCGTCCCTGCCCGCTGCATCTTCCCGTGAGCACGACCGACCGCGGTCCTCCTCTTGCACATTTCAGCTGGGGGAGGAGGGCGGGCGGCCTGGGCAACAGTCCTGCCCTCCCCGACCCCAGGTTGCGGGGGGCGGGAACCTGCCTGAAGCCTCCCTTTGGTGCTCGCCTTATTCCAGAGAAGTTTGACTTTGCACGTCTGATTTCCCGAAGCTCTCGTGATCTCGCTGTGGGGAGGACGTCTCCGAGCTCCCTTCAGTCAGGACCTGTCGTCCTGCATCACTTTGGGCCCACTTCTCACCCTTTGAGCCAGCTCCACGCATGTCTCAGTGAAACTGCCACCAAGGCAGGTGATCAGATTCCTTTTTCTTAGGCCACAGTTTAGCGGTTGTTTTTAAAGTAGCCATTGGCTACTGCTACCTATCTTCCTTCTTGAAGTTGGAAGAATTTCAAGTTTGAGAAAATTTATTGGTATATGTGCAAAGGTCGTTTTCTTTCTTAACTGAGGTAAACTTGCTGTGAAATGCATAGTCTCGATTGTACAGTTCTAACGAGTTCTGGCTAACGTACACCTTCATGAAACCAGCGCGGTCGGCGTGTGGCGTGAGCCCCCCACAGGATCCCTCGTGCTTCTCCCCTGGCTGCCGCGGGACCCCTGGCTGCCGCGGGACCCCTGGCTGCCGCAGGACCCCTTGGTCCCGATTTCTGTGACCCGAGGCTCGTTTTGCCTGCTAAACGTCACGTACGTGGAATCGTACAGTGTGTGCTCTTCGGTCTCCGCTCTTTCAATACGAATTTTGTTTTTAACAACATCCTGTTTTTGAGATTAACTTATGTTATCGTAGGCATCAATAATTTATTTTTTTTAATGTCCCGAGTAGTACTCTATTATCAAAAGAAACGATGATTTGATTTTCTGTTCTCTTTTTGATGGCGGTTTGGATCGTTTCAAGTTTCCGGCTATTACGAATGAAGCTGTTGTGAACAGTTTTGTATGTCTTTTTGTGGACAGATGTTCATTCTTCTTGGGCAGTTACCAAGAAGTGCAATTTCTGCGTCTGTGGATTGGTGCCTATTTAACTTTATAAGAAACTGCCCAACAGTTCTTTAAAGTCGTACCATTTTATACTCACCAGCATGTCCTAAAGCTTAATGTCCTGAGTCTTTCACTTCAGCCATTCTGGAGGGTGTGAAGAGGCTTCTTGTGGTGGTTTCGATTCGAATTATTCTAATGACAATTACGTCGAGCACCTTTCCATCTAGTTGATATCTGCTTTGTGACATAGCCAAGTCTTTCACTGACTTTTTTTTTTTTCATCGCACTGTTTGTCTTTTCGTTATTGAGCTGCAAGAGTTTGTACGTTCTGATCGAAGACCTTTTATCAGGTATTGGTGTTGTGAATATTTTCTCCCGGTCTGTTACTGTCTTTCTACCTTCTTAACAGTGTCTTTTGATGAGCAGAAAATATTTATTTTGGTGAAGTCCGGTTTTTTTTCCTATGTCCTCTCCAATAAATCTTTGCCTACCCCAAGGTCACAGAGAGATTCTCATATGTCTTCGTCCATAAGCTGTATGGTTTTGGCCCTTGCAGTCAGTTCTGTGACCTCGAACTTGAACTTAGTTTTGTGTACGGTGTAAGGTAGGGGTTCAAGGTTAATTATTTTTCATATATTTATTTAGTTATCCCATCACCATTTGTTGAAGACTTTTCTTTCCTCATTAGATTGTCTTGACACCTTTGTCGAAAATGAACTGTGTGTTTGTAGGTCTGTTTCTGGATTTAATTCTGTTTCATTGATTTATTCGTCAGTCCTTAAACCAGTGCCATATCACTGTAGGTCTTGGCGTTCTTTTAAAAATTTCTGGGGCTGTCAGGGTCCTTTGCATTTCTACATATATTTTAGAATCAGCCTGTCCATACTTATAAAAAGCCTGTTGGGATTTTAATTCACATTGTCTCAGTACCTACTACAGACATTTAAAAAATTGCATTTATGTTTTGCTAATCTTTTGTGGGAGGAAGGAGCCTTATAACAACTCTGAAATTTCATTTTCATGTTTTTAATTCAGATATATTTTGTGGGGTTTGATTTGATTCTGAAATTTTCTCTTCGAATATCATTTTTTTCATCTTACTCTCAAGTTTATTTCTCATTTCTGCTAGTAACAATCCCTTGTTAAAAAAAGAAAAATGAGAAGATACAGAGAAGCAAAAAAGAAAAAAAGAAGAACCTTTAAGAATTAACCGCGCTGTTGGTGTTACGACTTTCATGTCTGGCATTACACGTGTGGATATATACACGGGGAGATGTGTATCTATATCAAGAGTATCATTTTCTGAATGCTCCTAACCTGCTGTATTTGCGTGCGTCAGTCAGGCACCCGTAACAAAATACCACAGTCTGGGTGACTTACACCTCAGCAATTCATTTTCTCGCAGTCTGGAGGCTGGAAGTCTGAGCGCGAGGTGTTGGCAGGGTGCTTTCTCCCGAGGCCTCGCTGGCTGGTGGGCGGCCGCCTCCCTTCTCGCTGTGTCCGCACGTGGCCTTTTCTCTGTGCACGTCCCCGGTGTCTCTTCCCCTTCTTGTCAGGACTGCAGTCTCGATGATCTCATTTAACCCTAATTACCTGTGAAGGCCATGTCTCCACGTACAAAACATAGGGGGTTAACATAGGGGTTTTGGAGGGATACAGTTTGCTCCCTGATACCTACCTTTAAAATGAACGGCACATAACAAACATATTTCTGTGTCAGTAAATATCTCTGCCGTTCTAAATGGCTATGTTTGATGGTATAAATGTAATTTCTTAATCTAAATACCAGTGTAGGGCATTTTAGTTTTTCTTTTTCTTTTTCTATGGAAAATTCCGTAGAAGTAGCATTTCTCTCTCTGTGCATATACACTTTGTATAATCGTCAAATATTTTTAGGATACATTTTTTAAAGTGGAATTTCTATGAAGAGCTATGTACTATTCCTCACCGTTTTATTTGGAAAAACTTCAGGTCTATGGAAATGTTGAATAATAGTACAATTAACACCCATATACCCTTCGTCTAGATTCACCAATTTAAAAAATTTTGCAACATTTGCTTTTTCTCTTTGTTTATAAGCACATTTCTTTCTGAACCATTCAAAAGTGAATTGCAGACATTGTGATCTTTGCCTCCAAAAATTTCAGAGCCGAAAGCTCAGATAGTGGCCTGTTAGTTTGCAGATCATCTCAGCCACCCGACCGTGGTTTCCTAGCTGGGGTTCCGTGATTTACACTGGTACAGAGTGAAACTTCAGTTTTTATTGAATCTGTTCATAAAACTTTAACTTTTTTTCCTAGTGACTCCAATGGGATCAGGTAGCAATCGACCTCAAGAAATAGAAATTGGAGAATCTGGTTTTGCTCTGTTATTTCCTCAAATTGAGGGAATAAAAATACAACCCTTTCATTTTATTAAGGATCCGAAGAACTTAACACTGGAAAGACGTCAGCTCACTGAAGTGGGTAAGTTACTGGAATTAACTGTTAGGTGCCCATCTTACTGATTTCGTTCGTTAAGAGAGTCTGAGCGACATACTCAGTACTGGAGATGCGGGTCACTCAAACTGTGATTGACAGAGCTAGGTGCAGTGTGACTTTGGTGGAACTGACTTTTTTTTTACATCATTTGATCTACAGTGAAGAGAACAAGAGAGAACCAGAGATGAAAACTTTTTAATAACTACTCTATCGATAAGAAACTTTTCGTATTTAATTCTGAATTTTGAAGGACTTCTTTTTTCTGAATATTTTCTTATCATTTTGCCCTATTTTTTGAAGCTGCAAAGTTTTTCTAAGCTTTCATTTTTTTTTTATGCTAGTAATCATTTATTGTAAAAAAAACTTTTAGGAAGATACAAGTTTTATGTCAACTAAAAAGATAAGAATAGGTATAGTGAACCTGATACTTTTTAGAAAAGGTAGAAGTTATGGCCGACTGTCAGGCGATGGTTTGCGAGGGCACATGGGAGAGAGGAACCTTGGCTGAGGAGGCAGGTCATTCGAGCTGATTTTGAAGAGGCAGAGTTCTGGCTGAGTGTCTGAGCTCTAATGGCAGAGCTCACTTTGGCATAGGAAGCAGTGACGAGTCACCGAGGTGAAACGCTCTTGAGGCCTGTCGTCTGCATCTGCAGATGCGGCTTTTGTTGGAACGTTGGGACGGGCGAACGGTGCCTGTGGGGCAGACTCCCGCCCCCCTCACGTGCTGAGGCACCTCGGCGCCCCCGTTACTGTCCTCTTGGGAGCGCTGCCTGCGGCCGGAAGCCTAGTTCTGTCCCTCGGCAGGAAACGAACAGAAACCATCCGTTTTGTGACAGCGGCTGTTGGATGTGTTAGACCTCGCGTGCGTTACAGCACGGAGTTCAGGCGTCCGAACCTGCAGGGGAAACGGCCTGTGTTTTTCTGCTTCGCGAAGGTTCTCATTGGCACCCTTTCCCAAGCCGTTTGCTGTCTGCAGTTCTGCTGTTCCAAGACATCGTTCTCGTCCTGCGTGTGGCCTTCTGGAAACTGAAGCTATGTGCAGCTGGAGATGGTGACCTCTATTCTTCCACGTGCCATCGTGTCCTGACGTCCTGTAGTTCAAATCCGGGCCGTGGTCTCCGCCGCGCCCCGAGGCTGAGGAACCTGAGCTGGGTGAGCGGCGTGCGCCAGAGGCCGAGGTCCAGGACTCGCCTTCCACAGTCCCAGCCCGCAGCCCTGGACCACACTGGAAAGCACCCGGCCCCCGTGCTGTTTCCC
>NW_011889270.1:375755-383790 GCF_000151845.1 Pteropus vampyrus | reverse complement strand
TGCGCCAGAGGCCGAGGTCCAGGACTCGCCTTCCACAGTCCCAGCCCGCAGCCCTGGACCACACTGGAAAGCACCCGGCCCCCGTGCTGTTTCCCGGGGCCAGGAAACCCGTCTACGTTCCAGGTTCTGCCAGTCACACAGTCTCAGTTGCATCTACTCAGCTCTGCCCTTGGTGGATAAAAGCAGCCAGGACAACACGTAAACAGAAGGTCACGTTCCAGAAAACTTTATTTACAGAAAAATAGGGAACCGGGTTGGCTGACAGTGCTGTCTCCACTGACCTCGTGGCACTGAGCAGTGGTGACCAGCAGGTGGCGTGCGGAGCCCATGGTGAGCAGGCCGGTGGCCCTGTTCTCCCTCCCACGCCTGGCAAGTCCTCTACAGACACGGCCTCGCACCCGATGACGACAGTTCTTGGCTTCGTGTAGAGATGTCCTCCTCTGACCCAGCCTCATAGGACGTCATTTTACACACGCACACTTTCTGTTAGTCATTTTGAAGAACTTACCAAGTGAAGTATTTCTAACGTGAAGCCTAGTCGTGGTAAGGGTCTGTTTGGTACCCTTTGTTACCAGTAATCTCTGGAGTTAAAAGGTACATATGTGGACAGGCTGGCTCATAATCCGCATGCCTGACGCGAGCCGCGGACGCACAGCACCGCCCGGGTCCGCTGTTGGAGGGGATGCTGCTCTGCGTCCGGGCCCCAGTCTAGCAGGACTGACCGCCCTGGGGCGCAGGTGACGAGTGTGGCCAGGTGGCCGTGCAGGTGCTGGAAGCAGCCGCGGGAGGGAATCTGCGCTGCGCAGCTGGGAAAGGGACGCTTGGACTGGCCCTGGGTGGCTGTGAACCTGAGGGGAGCGTGTTCACCTTCTTCCCAGGTTACGGACAGGAGCGCAGGGGAGCCCAGAGACCAGAGGACAGGAAGTAGAAAGGGCCCGCTACCTCGCCGCAAGGATTTAAATCTCGTGGGTCCGATATTGTGGGAGGCCGAGGGTGGGGTGTGAGATGAGGCTGGAGAAGCAAACGGAGCCAGATCGTGCAAGTCACTAACACTGACGTCTTCTTTTGCAAAATACGGGGAATGAAGTTGTAATAAACTGGAAAATTCCTTCTGTGGGGCTGCCTGAGTGTCGCTCTTCGTTTCTCTCAGGTCTTCTGGACAATCCCGAGCTGCGCGTGGTCCTGGTGTTTGGCTACAATTGCTGCAGGGTGGGAGCCAGCAATTACCTGCAGCGAGTGGTCAGCACTTTCAGCGACATGAACGTCATCTTGGCCGGAGGCCAGGTGGACAACCTGGCATCACTGACTTCTGAAAAGTACGTCTGTGCTTCCGATTTCTGTGTGACAAGAAGTGTTCTCAGGTTTTTGTGACCTTGGTCTTCTTTTCCTTAAACAAGTTTAAAGATTCACTCACGAGTTCGTTCCGTTTTGTAGTACACGCAGGTCGAGGGGCTCAGTCCACGTGATTCTGCTTACAGCCGAAGAACGAAATCTCTGAGTCCTTTAAGAACTATTTCTTGGTTGGGCTCATGCTCGTAATCGATTTTCAGCATTGTCCGCTGACACCTCCCTGGACAGCTCTGGGCTCTGAGTAACCGCAGTGTGTCACTTCCCCCCTAGTTCTGTTTCCCCCTCTCAAGGAAATTCATGGTACGGCAGTGACTCTTCATAGTAAAAAGGGCCTCTGCCGTTCTCAGTGTCCCGAAGAGTCCTGGAGGGGGAGGAACATCACCCATGGCGGCTGTCAAATCTGGCCGAGGTAGAGGAGCAAGTGTTTTTTATGTTTGAAAGCAGAGCCTTGAGTTTCAAACTCAGAGATGCACAAATTTTGAGTTAAAAAAAGCCTTTCGAAGGATGGGCTCCAGAAATCTCTGTGGAGGTGGATTTGCCCCTTTGTGTTTGTGACCGAAAAAACAGTGGCCTGCTTCTCTGTAGGTCCGCCCCCGCGTCCTCCCGCGCTTTGCCTTTCCGCAGCTCAGTTCCAGCCCTTCCCGCCCTCCCCAGGCTGGCCGTGAGCCTCGGACTGCGCGCGGGCTGCTCATGGCGGCCACCGTCCGCCAGCATGAGGCGGGAGGGCCTTCTACACTCCAGCCTTCTCATTTTGTTTGGTGGTGATCACCACTCTCCCGATTGAATTTTCCAGAAACCCTCTGGATATCGATGCCACCGGCGTGGTTGGACTGTCTTTTAGTGGACACCGGGTCCAGAGTGCCACAGTGCTCCTCAGCGAGGACGTCAGTGACGAGAAGACGGCCGAGGCTGCGATGCAGCGCCTCAAAGCCGCCAGCATTCCGGAGCAGAACACCGTGGGCTTCATGTTCGCGTGCGTCGGCAGAGGCTTTCAGTATTACAGAGCCAAGGCGAATGTGGAGGCCGACGCTTTTAGAAAATTGTTTCCTAGCGTTCCTTTATTTGGCTTCTTTGGAAACGGAGAGATTGGATGCGATCGCATAGTCACTGGCAACTTCATACTGAAGAAATGTAACGAGGTGAAGGATGAGGATCTGTTTCACAGCTACACAACAATAGTGGCACTCATTCACCTTGGGTCATCGAAATAAAGCCGCCTGTAAAGTGGCTTCCACGGCATGTAACTTGGGGGCTCTGCTTTTCCGGAAAATGGAAACTCGGGATATGTGTATTTCCAACAAAAATATAAGTCTGTTTTGTCACTTCGATGCTCTAAAGCTTACGGTAGGGTAGTTTTTAATGACAGTAGATGAAGGACAGCTTTGTAGGTAACAGTGCAGAGCGGGAGCCGAGCGCTTGAGCATCAGGCACGAGCGAACCGATCGTGACCGCTGACCAGATTCCGTAGCTGCCGAGTGCGCGATGTTAGCCGGTCCTGCGCAGGGAGACGGGGAGAGGGTTCCCAGCAGGATGGAGATTTACGACATTTCCTGACCGCCTCTGCATTGCTCCATGCTCTTTCAGCCGAATCACAAAGACATTTTTCCCCCTTAATAAAGGAGGAAAGTACGCAGATGGCTTGCTTGGGAAACCTTTCTCTGCTTTACAATTTTACCAATTTTTCAGAAGCTGTAACAAAATTACTACTTTTTACTTATTTGCTAAAAATTAAAGAACTTTTTATTTAATACTCTAAAGTCGCTTAGTGAAATAAATTGCCAAGACTTATCATCAGTATTTTATTATTCTAGAAGGAAAAAACAATTTTCCTTCAGACTCTTTTACGAGACAGAAATTAACATCGGTCTTGTCTAAGCCACTTTTTTCCCCAGGTCTTCGTTACAGGATAATTTACATTTGCATATTCTGCTACTGTGTGACATCAACAGTGTGGCATTTTTGTCGTAATGCTCAGTGCTTCTAACAGGACAGTAGTAAACGTAGTAACATTTATTTAACGTTGGTACCTATTATCAAGCAGACAGTGCCCATAAGGAACATACTTGGTAAATTTTTTTCGTCCCTGATATTAACCGGTCTTGGTCGAATAGCGTAGGAAAGAGGATTCTTAAAACTGGGGTGGAAGAGGTGGGGAGCCTGGGGATTGAATGGATTATTTTACTTTTTCCAATGAATATGTAAAACATTTTGTTGCTTCTCAAACGCCTGCAGTAGGGCCATTTCATTGTCATATTTGAGGCTAACATAGGGTTCCTTTTTGTAGCTGAGCCTCGGAGGCTTGTCATGAACAGTAAATTCATTTGGCCAAGTTAAAACCTCGGTGCAGAACAGGAAAAGCGGAGCGAAAAGAAACAGGACTCGTTCAGTAAGTCCTCCCTTAACGCTGTTACCCAGAGGTTCTCGGAACTGCGTTGAGATGGCATATTATGAATCTGCTTTTGCCACAGGCTGGATGATAGACATAAGCGTTCAGTTCCTATGGCATTTCATCAGTGCCATAACAGAATGACGTGAAGCGCAACAATGTTTCTCAAGGACCCGCTGTCGAAAAACGGAAGTCACCCACCCTGCGGCTCAGGTCTTGATGTTGCCTGGAAGGGGAATTGTGACATAAACAAAGTTTAAGTGAAATAATTTGTTACAATTTTTAAAGTCTTGTCTTAAACGCAAGCATTAAAGAAATAGTTACTGTTTCGACTAGAAACATACTGAATTCATAGAAATGGCACCTGTTGCAGTTATTTGTGAAAATGGAAACTGACGAGCACAGAGAGGATGTACCTTTGGCGTCTTCACACACTGAACTGCCATCTCAATGATCAGATTGATAGGATGGTTGGTTTAGTCAACACATTTAATGTCAGTTTCCTTTATAGGCTTTCAAAGCAAAGTCGTTCAGCTGCAGTTTGCTTTGTAAAAGGCTGCTTCGAAGATTAATAACTTTATCCCAGTTATTCATTCCTGACGAGCCAGTGGAGGGGAGGTGGACCTTGCGAGTCAGACCTAGACATAGAAGCCCTGCACACAGACATCACTTCCGACCGTCTGTGACCTGGACGTGACGGAGTCCAGAGGGCCCTTCGCTAGTACAGATTCTCTCACCTGGCTTCAGCCAGGACCACGGAGCCGGAGCGGCCAAACCGCAGACGTTCTGCCATTTGCTGTCGCACATTTAGCACAGTGAACCCTCAGAGAATGTGAAATACGCTTTTATAAATCTATACTGCAAATTTTATAAATCTATACTGCAAAAGTAGGAAAATACCTACTTTTGTCATTTTATACCCACTCGGCGTCACCTAGATTAGCACCACCATAAAATAAGTTTTAATGGAAACAGGAGGCTCTAAATGCTCTTGATTGGAAATAGAGATTTTTAGGTGATTTGATTTTCATTCGTAGAAGGTGGGAATGCGTCTGCTTAATAAAATAGCATTTTAAGTCCTAAAATAGCAAAACACTGTAAACATTAGTAATAACATCCTTGTTTAATGAACAAAATTAGTACCTATACTATGTAAAGAATGTATCACCTGAGTTGTTTTTAATATTTGCTCTATGTAGGGAAGAATATATCATATATTTCATTTCTGCCCTACAGCACAGCTGAGACAGGTAACAAGAAGATACGCTGCTGGAAAGTAGAAGGCGTTTCCAGAAGCCGACAACCATCATTGAAGGTTCTGGTACCAAGAGTGTACGGAGCATTCTCATTTCATAGACGGTTTGTGTGACGCCATCTGGGTTCATGGCCCTTATCCATCAGTTAGGCTCCTGCCCCTCTGGAGCTTGGCCCCACCTCCGGGTGCTGGGCGGACCAGACAGTGGGGTGTCCTGGCAGCCTTGAGCTTTCTCGGGCAGGCACTTTAAGGGGAGCTGGGGTGTTCTGGGATGTGTCTTGAGCTGTCAGGAATTTTTCAGTGTTTGTTCAAGTCTTCAGAGGCCAAGGCTGAGGCCTAGGTGAGAGCAGAGCTCAGGGGCACCTGGCTAGTTTGGTCAGGGAGCGGGTCTCTCGCCTCCAGATGTGAATCGGATGCAGGGAATGTAACTGATCTCTCAAGAATGAACATAAATTAGATCTGTGGTGTTTTGCCAGTCACACCAAGCAGAAAGACAGCAGAAGGATGGGGGGCGTGGATAGGAGGGAGGTCGGTAAGAATACCTGCCACATACAGATACGTACCATCCTAAGAGAATGTTCGAGAAACAGAAACCGATCTCTTTGGTGGTACAATTCAGTGTACTATTTCACGGTGAGGTAAAACACACGGATCCTGGCACGACTGGTTTGTGTATTTTCTTCCAGGTGGTGGACCTGGAAGGAAACTCGATTATAATCAAGAGGTTTCCTGGCGAACAACAAACACCATAAATATTTCTTGTTTTTTCACTGTATTTTTCTATTTTAGAAATTTCTCAAGGATTTTGGGAATAATAGCTGCTACTGGCATATGCTGTGAGTCCTTAAATTATAATCAGCCTCCACCCTGTGCCCGCTACCAGGGGCTCTGCTGCCATGGAGACAGCTACTGAACACTAGTCGTTAGGAGAATCTGTGGCTTCAAGACTGAAGAAAGGGAGGGGTCCGAGCAGCAGTTGCCGATTTCAGGGAGACCCTTGAACGGGTGGTTTGCGCTGGGATGGCTGTCGCCCATGTTTCTGCAGCTCGGCCTGAGGGCTTTTCCCTCCACCTCTGGTGCCTGAGGTGCCACCAAAGAGACTTAGGCTGGTTGAGTACTCTCCAGGGCGCTCATACCCCGATCAGGTTTGTGGGTGAGACTGAGGTAGACCCGGGTACACTCACCCCTGTCACCCCCCGCAGCCACAGCCCTCAGCCCTTCGCATTGCTGGGTGCACTGGCCTGGACTTCTTAAACGGCCCTAATTTAAAATCGTTGCATTTTTTAATCTAAATTTCTCCTGCTGCTTTCCCCTATGAGATGGGGAGAGGACGGACAGCAGCCTCAGCGTGACAGCTGCTTGGAAAGCATCACCCCTTAGCCATTACTTTTCTAAGCTCATCCAGACCCCTTTTGGCCAAAACATTCTTAACCTTCTTTAGTTCTATTCATGTGATTTTTAAATCACAAAGACCAGACTTAAATTTCAGCAGCTTACAGGACTTTGTTGTTTTATAAACAAACACAATTAAACATGGGTCTGTACATACTTGCTTCTCAAGCATCAGATTTGAGACCCAGGCTTCTGTGAATTACCCTTACTGTCTCTTAGTTAAATTAAACCAGTGGTCTGGGGTTAGAGTTGGCAAGATAGCCCCAAAGATTAGAGAGAATGGATTAATGAGCACTTACATGGTCCGTCCTCTGGATTGCAGAGAGGAAATGCTCTCTTAGTTTGCCTCTGTCTTCACCTTTGATAGAAATCGTGGCCACCATAAAAATAAAAATGGGAAATATTTTGCATAACAGTAACACATGAAGAGAAGGAAAGTAGGCTCTGCTCACAAATTTCGTCAGCTTTTTCTTTGGCTTAGTGGTAACCGTAGGTAGAGGACTTTGTAATAAGCGGAAGTTCCACCTTGTTAACGTTTGATCTCCTACCCCAACCTTTTTTAAGCCCCAGAAAAACTATTCTTAATAGTTCCAAATACAAGCCTGGAAGTTAGATTATGAGGTAAATAGAATTTAACTGAAAATTTGTTGGAGTGAGGGGAAAAAGCCCTTTCAGAGAGGGACTTTTGGGGATGGCAACAATCACGTTTTCATTGGAAAGCTACTTTTGTGTTCTGTCTCCACCAAGAAACAATTTACATGCAGTATTATGGATAAAGGGTTAATAAGGGTTTTCATTTCAATGAGGTGGTATCTTCAAGAGAAAGAAGCGGGGAAAGCAGCGTGCGCCTTCTGTCTTCCACTTTAAAACCGCATTTTCCCGAAGAGTTTACCTCACAGCACTAAGAAACAGATCGAGGCGATGGCCCGGAACACCTTAAGTATATGATGGCGGCACGTATGAATATACATTTCACGTCGGGCCCATGATCAGAATGCACATTCAGTTTATGGACGATGCAGTCACACAACATACCTCTGCAACCACAAAACAATTTACCCTCTGTCCTGCATTCTTTCTTTTTCTGGTTTATTTTTAGTCTGATAAGGGAAAGATTAAATTTCATTTACATAAAAATAGTAGAATCATAAAATTTAGAGCGAGAGTAATTTACAGAACTTCTAGATGGCGTTAACATCAGTACTCTCTAAATCAGACATTCAGTTGCCCTAGTCGAAGGTACAGAGTGAATTAGAGGTGAAATCCTGGAATCCAGAATGCCTTCCCCGGCGTAGTGATTCCTCAAACTCACTGAGACTCAGCTTCGTGAGGCAGCAAGCCACCAGGGCTGAGCTCGCGGCTCTGAATAAGACAGTACAGGTATGAATCTCGGTTCCTCCGCTTACTGCCTGTGCGATGTTAAGCGAGTTACTTAGTTCCTCTGTACCTCGTCTTTCTCATCTGTAGAATGAGATAATGACCTTCCAGTGGGGTCGTTACAAAAAAATACACATGAAGCACGTAGAATGGGGTCTGTCATGTGGTAAGCACTTAGGAAATGTCAGCAGTTGTTAGGGTTCCGTCAAACACATGGACGTGTACTGGCTAGGTCTTAAAGTAGACTAATTATACTAGAATTGGAATACCAGATT
>NW_011889270.1:373688-375705 GCF_000151845.1 Pteropus vampyrus | reverse complement strand
CACTAAGAAACAGATCGAGGCGATGGCCCGGAACACCTTAAGTATATGATGGCGGCACGTATGAATATACATTTCACGTCGGGCCCATGATCAGAATGCACATTCAGTTTATGGACGATGCAGTCACACAACATACCTCTGCAACCACAAAACAAAATTTACCCTCCGTCCTGCATTCTTTCTTTTTCTGGTTTATTTTTAGTCTGATAAGGGAAAGATTAAATTTCATTTACATAAAAATAGTAGAATCATAAAATTTAGAGCGAGAGTAATTTACAGAACTTCTAGATGGCGTTAACATCAGTACTCTCTAAATCAGACATTCAGTTGCCCTAGTCGAAGGTACAGAGTGAATGAGAGGTGAAATCCTGGAATCCAGAATGCCTTCCCCGGCGTAGTGATTCCTCAAACTCACTGAGACTCAGCTTCGTGAGGCAGCAAGCCACCAGGGCTGAGCTCGCGGCTCTGAATAAGACAGTACAGGTATGAATCTCGGTTCCTCCGCTTACTGCCTGTGCGATGTTAAGCGAGTTACTTAGTTCCTCTGTACCTCGTCTTTCTCATCTGTAGAATGAGATAATGACCTTCCAGTGGGGTCGTTACAAAAAAATACACATGAAGCACGTAGAATGGGGTCTGTCATGTGGTAAGCACTTAGGAAATGTCAGCAGTTGTTAGGGTTCCGTCAAACACATGGACGTGTACTGGCTAGGTCTTAAAGTAGACTAATTATACTAGAATTGGAATACCAGATTCAATTTTTCAGATATATACATACATAATCACTGATACTCCATTTGGCACACGAATTATGGAGTTAAAGCAATGATTTCCTCATGAAGTACATGCAAAATTTTAAACATTAAACACCTAATAAAGCTCAGTTTGAATGCCGTTCATTTTGTGATCATCTGAGCCCAGTGGCATACTCAGAATGACACACCCAGAGGGATCATTTTTTACCACCACCTCCTCTGATAAAATTTTCAGTAATGATCATGAAAGGAAACAATACCCAAGAAAGAAACACAATGAAATTCTTTTATTCAACTCTAATTATATACCAATATAAAATAAGAATTAACTTGGGGGGGAAAAAAACCAAACCTACATACTGGTCTGTTAAAGTATATAATAACCCTACACCTCCTAGTCTCTTGAATCATTCTTTAGAAGCAAACGTTAATTTAAAACTAAATTTCAAAGTATTTGAACTCAATTATTCTGAAGAATAATTTCATATATGAAGTAAAAATTATACTCGGCAACCAGAAAGACGTCGAAGTTTGCACATTTCATTCTTCTTTTACCCCCAGACGAAAACTAAGTGGTCACAGGTTGACAACAGCGATGTATTCAAATTGTGTTTCTTCATCCTTAAAATCGCTCTGCTTCCACTTTGTCATTTAGGGCTAATGCTCCTCTGGGGGTCAGGCCTTAGGGCATCTGGAAACAAGCAGGACGTTAAGAGAACTGCCGGCATCCTGTCTACAGCTCTGTTTCAGGTTTTGGGCACCCTCTAAGGAATTGATCAAGGGGGGGGGCATTTTAGTTTAAGGAAATAGGACACCAACGGAGGCAACACGGATGACAAATCATACATTGTTGGGGATTTTCGATTTCATATTACAATGGTTGCATCTATCCACACCGAAAACACACACGCACGCACTTAAAAGACAGGTAAAATGATAGCATGTAGTTCCCATTCCTCTCTCTAGAAGGACTCATTAGACAGCTATTATAGAAAAGTTCCCTTTTAAGTAGCATCGCACCTGAGTCGAGCGTATGAGACCGCCCAGACCCAGGTCAACCCAAGCGGGGGTCCAGAGTCTGCACGTTTCAAAAGGCTTGTCTTGCTCCTTGACCAGCATTGTAAGTGGGTGCTTTCCCATGGTCGTCGCCAACTGCTAGGTGTGGGGGAAGCGTGGATGGCCGTTCGGGCAAGCTATGCCAAGGTTTTTTCAAAATCCTTTTTCAAGCGTTATTGGAATGATATCCCCCGCCCCCGTCAGAA
>NW_011889270.1:350068-372893 GCF_000151845.1 Pteropus vampyrus | reverse complement strand
CCCGCCTCGGTGCTGGCGCCGCCTGCCTCCGTCCGGCTGCGCTCCGCGGGGCACGGCCGGAGCCGCCTGTGACTTGGTGCGGCGCAGCTGGCACTCTGGAACCGGGGGCCGTCTCCGCACCCGGACCCCGGACCCCCGCTCTCCCCTCAGGTGTGCGCCTCACCTGCCTCCCCAGCGCTCCGCCTTGCTCCGAGCCGCGGTCCGAAGACGCAGGTGTGTGGAACTGACTTTCTGTTTTTTTCTCCCCGAAATACTGTGGCGAAAAGAGTAGAAAAAGCTGGAAGCGGGTGGCATGACGTGTGGGAATACGGGACAGGACCGTGGGTGCTTCTGCCGCGTCAGAGCGCCACATGCTTTCTTGAGAAGGACACGCTTCTCGAGTGCTCGTGTGTGCCAGGTGCCGAGCGAGAGCGACCTCGTTTAACGCTCAGCACCGACCCGTTATCTCCTTGTTGAAGACGAAGCTGACTTGAAAAGGTTAGGTGGCTTGCCCAAGGTCACTGTCAGGGACCGGGGAAGGATGCAGATCGCTGGGGTGTCGGGGGGCCCTGGAGAAGCCGTTAACCCCGGGGTTGCCGCTCCATGCACCTGTCCATTAAGTTCGAGCTTCTGCACGAGCTCACAGGCTTGGATCCGATTTTCCACCTGGTGGAGTCCGCACCGACCTTTGCGGCCTTCGCGGAGAGAAACTTGGTTTACAAGTGGGTCCGCGTGGAATTTTTTGGAGGTGGTACCGAGCCTATAAAAAATGGGGCCCAAGATACGCTTCCATTTAACTCTTACACACGAGCAGTTAGGTTCGAATAGAAGTTTCCCTTCGGATTTAAATCTTTCAGCGCACACACATCAGGTAGGACAAAGCATTCGTTTTTGGTCCTCCCGTCCCCCTGCAGCCTCGCTGTGCCCTGCCAGGCACAGGATCAGTGTCCCTGTCGCAGAAATCCATACCACCCTTGGACCCTAAACCCAGTTTTGCTATCTACGATCGTAGCAGTTATCTATTTGAAAGTTTGGGAATTCGTGCGTTCAGCTGTGGCTGTTTATTTAATCTTTTTTTTTTTTTTTTGTAGGCGCCTTATTATAATGCAGGTATTGGATTTTGCTACACGTTTCCAGCAGTTCTCATAGGTTTACAAATTGCTGGAGTTGCAGCAATGGAAAATTCAGCCAGTGGGGCTACAGGGTTGTATATCCAGGCCACATATTTGAGGTGATGGTGAGAAAGGTATAGGCAAATATAAGGGATCATTTGAAAATTATATTCCGTGGAATTTAGACCTTTTAATTATAAATTGGTGAACGACACTAGGTAGGAAGGATAAGACTCCTGTAGGTTCCGTAAGCTCTGTTTTCTTCCTTGGGTTTCAGAACAGCATGATGTTACTTTTTATTACATCGTTCTATGGACAGTGAAGCAGTTTGCATAGCCCTTTGCTTCATGGAAAACACCTGGTTTGGGAAGAGCCCATTCCGTTGCTTATGGAAATGCTGAGGTGGAGTCTTTCTGCCCTGGGGTTTCCAGTCTGATCAGGAAACTCTAGAGTCCTGGTGTTAATGGGGCGGGAAGCAAAGGGAGCTGTTGCTTGATTTCTCGGGGGGAAATGGGGTTTTTTATGAGGGCATCACCGTCTTCCTCAGTCAGAAACCTCGTAATCACGCATCCAAGCAGTGGACGAGTCTGCTCTCTTCCATGCAAGTGGATTTTATTCAGTGGCGAGCTGAGCACCCTTTTTGGTGCAGTCGTCAGTTTGAGGAATGTAAAAATGTTTCTGGACTACATTTCCCCCCCGAAACATGTTTAAGCTGGGAAGAGCCAGAGGGAACCTATGGATGCTTAAGCATTATTTTATTCCCCTCACCAAGCGTCTTTTTTAGGGGGTGGGGAAAGGTAGTGGAGCAACTAAAATTTTTCCCAGCTGTATACCTAGCATGCATTGCAGTGCCTGATCGTCATGCACATTTGAATACATCGTTGAGTAAGACACTGGCGATTGCCATGTTTGTCTTTCCTTGACCTTGTAAACTACTTTGTTGTGACATGTGTTTTTTCTCTTATGTATTTGTTAATTTAGTTTTCTTTAAAAAGATTTTTTTCAGCGTCAGCAGTCTTGAATCACGAAAGTTCATAGCTTAAGGGAAGCACTTGATTTTTATCTGGTCTCTTTTTCTCTCCTTGGTGGCAGCCACAGCAAGGGCTTTTAAGTTTATTTAGAAAGTGGTTCACAGCCCACAAGTTAACTCATCCCCTTGCCAAACTGAAACAGCTGGAGTCCACAGGTGCAGGCCAGGCACACCCACCGCAGGACTTTCACCTGGTCCGGGTCTCCGGTCTCGTTGAGAACCCTAGAGACCCCTTTGGCTGTATTTGCACTCCGTTTTCCCGTGTGGAAATTATAAGGCTTCCTAAAGGTAGAGCACACCGGGTGGGCCAGGCTGCAGGGTGGAAGGGACGCTGCTCAGACCGCTTCTGCCTCAGTTCGAGCCTAGATCGAGATTGCTGTTTGCAGATGGGATATGTTTTTATTGTGAAATGTTCAGCTATCATGTAGGTGTAGGTCAGTGGTTAGAATCTTTGGTAACTTACTCCTTAGCATATCCCAATTAATTGTTTGGTGTGGATCCCTCCATGTTCTTGAATATGGATACTAAAATATTACTGTTTGCTGACAGTGTTATACACAGTTGCATACTGTTGCAGTTTCTTGTCTTGTACTTGGTAATGCCCCTTGGCGGGCTTGGAGACCTCTGAATATTTCTAGAAACCTTTCATTGGGCCCCAGTGTGAGCCAGAGCGGACGTGTGCGACCAGGGGCGGAGGAAGGGCAGTAGCGTGTGTTGCGTAGGGGACGCGGTGTGAGCTGTGTGCTGGGATGGGCGTCTCAGTCTGCAATTCCTTTATCTTTCGCAGTCACCCTTTGTGGGCAGCTGGTTGCAGTCGAGGTTCGAGCCCAGGTCATTGTGGCTCAGACCGCAGGCTTTCCTTATGCTGGCAGAATGACGAGCGCTTGGCCCCGTCGCCCCCTGGCCTCCTTGCTGGTCATAGCCTCGGGGCCTCAGTGCCAGCGGCTCCCTTTCCTGGAATGCTCTTCTGCAGACGCCTGCCCCTCACCTCCTCTCGGCTCTGCTCAAAGTCTGACCACTCCTTCCGCAGGCGTCCCTGTCCCTCCTCCCCGCTTCGCTCCCGTTCGTAGCCTCTCCTCGCTCACGTGTAAATTAGTTATGTTTGTCGTCCATCTCCCCCGGGAATGAACACTCCAGGGCACAGGGATTTTGTCTATTTTATTCACTTTCCGAACCCCGATGCTGTGGAAAAGAACTGGTGGCCTTGAATCTTTCCAGCCACCGCGCCCCCCTCCGGTTTGTGGCCGATAATCCTTACAGTTCCCTGTAGGGAGCAGTGACATCTCTGAAATGCAGAGGCTCTCTGCGTGTGCGTTTGGGGGAACAGCAAGGAAGTGGGGAAGAATGGGGAGAGACCTTGTGTTACTTGGAGCTGGTGTTGGGGAGAGAGGATCCTCCCAGGTAGAGTGGGAAGGCTGGGGAGTGTGACAGGGCAGCAGAGGGTGCCTGGGGAGATGGCCTGGGGTGGAGAGGAGACCTGCGTGTGCCCTCTGTTGGAGGGCAGAATGTTTTGGAGACTTCCAGAGATTCCACCAGCTTTCTCAGTGGCCTAGGTCCCTAGAAAAGAAAAGGAATCCATGGACACCCACGTAGGTGCGTTGGTCACTGCACCCCCAGCATCAGCGGTTGCATTTTTAGAGGTTACCCGGTGGTGTCCTCCCTGCTTAAGTCTGGGTGTGAGAGTTCCTTGCCAAAGCGCAGGAGTCTGAGTTTTGCAGGAAGCAGGTTCCAACAGCAGCCCAGCCCGAGGTTCCTCGGGCCCAGGCAGTCCCGGACTCTGCCCTTCCATACGTCTGTAGTCGGCAGTAGTTCCTGGGCTGTAGCAAATGATGGGCCTTTGGGGACTCATACAACACTGTAGAAATGAGTGGGGGCGCTGGAAGGGCTTAATTGTCGTGGGATGAAGTCTCCCCAGAACCGCGTTTCAGCCACTGGGAGGCCTCCTCCCGCCCCCCCCTCTCCTCCAGGGCTTGACTTGCTGCCCTAGGCAATCTCAATTATCCAGCCAGCGGAGAATTCTCCCTCAAAGAGTGCAGCCTCCCCAGAACTGTTTCTGACTTGTGACGGAAACTACTCAGTAGCTAAGCCCAGGGCTGGTAACTCGAGCTCCCACAGCTCATTAGAACAGAAGTTTAACCAGGACCCCTGCCCTTTGCAGCCCGGGTCTTTGGACGTCCAGGCGGCAGTCGGGAGCTGCCCTCTGGGTGTCAGCCTCAAGTCATAGCACAAGCTTTCGGCTGCTCCCTCTCGGCTCAAAACTAGCCCAAAGCGAGTGAATTCGCCCATGATTCCCTCAGTCCGCCCCCCGCCCCGCTCCTCCGGTTCCAGAACCGCTATTCCGTCCAGCCAGTGCAGCAGATAAGGCCAAGCAAACCTCCGTGTCGCTGCCCCTCAGAATAGTCACATCTCCGTATTCTATCTGTATTCGATGCAGTGTTTTTAAGCAATTTCCGTGACACCTCCTAATTTTAACCACGACTGCTAAATGTGTCAGTTTGGTCCTTCAAAACAAAAGAACAGAAAGAAACATTCTAATCCCTCAAATAGAGAAAACGTTCTGTCGCTCTGGGGCTCGGAGGGTCCTCTGTCCTTGTCCCTTCACTGTCAATTTCCGCCCAGGGCTGTGTTTGCTGTCACCGCCTCCTCCTCGTCCTGCAGGGGACCCCTGGCCCCCCCTCTGCTGAAACAGATTCTTAAAGGTCACTGTGGTCGCCTGAACCCAAATCCATTGGCTGTTTCTAGGATTTCGTTCCCGATGACTCAGCAACATCTGACCCCTCCTTGAAACGTCCCCTGTCGCATAAGCTGTCGGCCTCTCCTCTGTTCGTGCCCTTCGCGCCCTTCCTGTTCTTTGGAGAGGCGGCCCGCAGCCACGGGCGGGCGTGTGTGCTCTGCCCAGGGTTTGAATCCTGGCCGTAAGCGTTTGCTAACGAACCCTGTAACTCTGAGTGATCTGACACCCCTGTGCCTCAGTTTCCTCATCGGTAAAATGGAAAGAGTAGCTATGCCATAGGGCTGTCAGGAAGAGGGTTAAATAAGTGTGTCTACTCAAGAGTAAGCAGTCAGTAAATGTCACCTTTTGTCGTTGTCACTTCCTATTCAGATACCTTCAGAGGCTCCCTTGTGTCTGCAGGATCAAACCCTAACTTTAGCTCCTGATAGTTGCCTTACCGCGGGGACCCTGCCCGTAAGCGCCACTCCCGAACCGCTGTCGCAGTGGCTGCTGGGGGCCACCTCCACCCTCTCCGGCCCCGCCCCTCCTTCCCGGACAGAGTGGGGGGAGAGCGCTGAGCGCTGACCGGACGTGTAGTGAGACACCCTTGCGTGGGCACCATGCCTGTCTCACTCAGGCAGGTTACAGATTCCTTAAGGACACCAGCTCTGATTCATACTTTTAAAAAATCTCCTCCTCAGCATTTAGAACCATACTTTACGTGCAGGAATCTAACTCATATCTCTTAACTATCAAATGCTATGGTTTTCTTGGCCCTTCCACAATCTTTTTTCCTCCTAAACCGAAACTTGTATTGATCAGTCCTGCAGCCATGTGAGTTTTACATGGGAAAACTGAGACGAGGAGAGTTAACCAGCTCAGAACGTTTTGGGAACGAGTAGGGGTATATAGAAACCATTTAAAGAACGGGGAGCACAGGGAGTAATTAAATGTATTTAAAAAGGGGTTCACAATCCTACCAACCTATGAAGCTGTTCGGATTGTCTAGTGTTTGGAGCTTTTTTCCTGTCCTCATGATGTTCCTCCAATTAAAATGAGCCGCGAAAGTGTGAGTGGGGAATCCGAACACTTCAGACCTTGTCACAGGCCCGTCCCGAGCCACTTGGTTCTAGTCTTGCTGCATCTCCCCCTACGGCCTGGCAGAGAGGACATCGAAGCTGAACGAAGATCAAAGCGGAGGGGCTGCCTGATGTAAAAATGACTCAGTGTCTATAGATCAGTGACAGATTGTGTCATAAATAGAAAGATGTAAACAAAGTAGTTACAGAAACTCAGACCATCTTATCTCTAGAGGTCTCCAGTCTGAACGCCATAGTACATTCTGGGGCTGTCGTGATCACCTTGGAATATTTTTGCTGGAATTGTATTTAAGTGCCCAAAATACATTTACAGTGTCTTTGACAGTAAGTGTATTAAACCAAAAATACCAAAAATATTTCTGGAGAAATCTTAGTTGATTACCATTGGAGGAAATTATATTTGATGTGAGGTCAGCTGGCTGTCCCCACCAGAGACGGCTTCTGACCACATTGCTGCTCTAAGACGTCAGGTGCTTCGGGGTGAAGTAGGAATGACAGGTGCTCCGCGCTTTGGTAAAGGGCCGCGGTTGCTCGGTATTCTTTCTGGCTGTTAGAAAATGGAGCTGTAGACTTGTGACTTAAAGCCCACCTCTAATTGACAGTCACCATTATATTCTTTCTAAATGCCGTTGCATTTCAGCAGACTGAAAGTAACAGTTACATACGTCACTCTACGAAAAACATCAAGTTTCCAACCTTGGGAGAGAGCTGCTTTGGCCAGAGAGCACGTTTGGCTCGTTAGCTGCCTTTGGAAAGGGAAGGCATACCCAGGAGGCCCCAAGGCGCTTGCTCACCAGTAGTGCAGAATAAGCCTTTCCAGAGTCAGGGGGGCCGGCTAGAGCCACGTGTTCCACAGGCAGCTGTGAGCATCTTCAGCATTCCAGACTCCTTTGGACAGGGGAGGAGCCCAAAGATCATGTCCCGAGTGTGGACTGAGGTGTATGTATCCCCGCCCCCCCCCCCCCCCCCCACGGTATGAGGTGACTGCTCTGTAGGAGGTAATTACGGTTAGATGAGGTCATAAGAATGGGCCCTAATCCCATAGGTCTGTGGCCTCAGGGGGAACAGAGAGTTCTTTTCCTCCCTCCACCCTGTGAGTGTACAGAGAAAAGGCAGCTGTCTACAGGCCAGGAAGAGAGCTCTCCCCAGAAGCTGAGCACACCAGCACCCTGATCTGGGGCTTCCAGCCTCCAGACTGAGCACTTTCTGTTGCAGAAGCCACCAGCGTGTGGTGTTTCGGTATGGTAGCCCAAGCTTTGAGCTGGATGTGAGACCGTAGACTTGACTTAGACTGTATGAGTTTTTTAAAAAACATCCATCTTAAAGTTAGTCTTAATTACTGAAGTGAGGTGGTTCTTGACAGTGTGAGTAACCAGAAAGTTATGGTCAATTGGAAGACAAAGGTTAGAGAGAAATAATGCTATTTCTAGTCGTAACCACGTTCAGACTGCTACTTGTTACTCCTTTTCCAAAAATAACATTCCGTGTTTGACAAGAAGCATCACACTAAGGCATTAGGATTCTTGGAGTCCAGCCTCGGCTGGTCCACAAACGAGGAGTGTAATCCTAGGCAAGTCACTTCACTCTTCTGGGTCCTGGTCCCCTTTCCTAGTGAGTGATGGGACTAGGCTTTATGGTTTAGGGGCCCCAGAATAGTTTTTCTCCTCTGAATCGTGCAGTGTGTTAAACCAGCAGGAGGATGTCATTCGCATGCTGAGCTTGCTTTACAAATCAGACTTTGGTCATATTTGCCGGAAGAGTCAAGCTCAGATGAGTGACATTCAGCAGGAGGAAACCTCAGCACATCTGAAACCCTTAATTGTGCGCTATAGGCAGCTCGGTAGCTTGATCTGTGTCAAAAGATGCGGCGTTCTCAAGTGACACGTATAGAGTTTTTGCAGTGGCTTGTTCACCTGTAGCATGATGGGTCTGGGTCAGACAGGTAGCATTTACATTTTCTACTGAGTCTGCGTTTGAAAACTCGAATGCCCCTCCGTGTAGACTACAGGCTGCTTGTCCAGTCCCTGTGGCTATGAGTTCATTGAAATTGATGACACTCCATGGGAAGTCTGGGGCCCACAGCCAGTGACACTTACAGTTTCTTTCCGGATTTTACGTATAAATACTGTCACCACACTTGGTGTAAGTTCTGTTTTTTGTTTCTTTTTAATACTCCAGTCGGGCTGCCATTCTCAGTTGGGATGTTACAATTGTTGCTGTGTAACGAATTACCTCAAAACGGACTGGCTCGAAGGCCATCGTTCTGTGTGGCTTGAACTGGCCGGCCTGAACGTGTGGTGCAGGAGACAGATGGCCGTCACGGTGTGGGGAAGGGAGCGGCTTCTCCGTGGCCGGGATGGAGTCCCCCCCCCCCCCCCCCCCCCCCCCCCCCGCCCTTTGCTTGCTGGCGGTGCCCGGACACCTTGCTCTGACTCTGTGCAGCTCGCAGTCCCTGATCAGCTCTCCCGCGTTCTGACCGGGGGTCCTGGCTGTGAACATGAGCATTCTCCATACTTGATACTCTCACACGTGTGGTGATGAATACATCCACAGCCTAATTTTTATTCTTGTGAGCTTGATTAGCATGATTTAGCTAATCAACCTTGAGAGTGACAGAACTAGAGGCCACAGGCCACATCCTGACACTTAGTAAATTTGCCAAGCTAAAGCCACACAGCGAGACTTTTTGGTAGACAGCCTCTGGTCTTCCAGATACCATCTGATGTGATCACTGATTCCTCTGTGCTGCCTCAGGGGACATCATGTTTCTCCATACAAAATCTAGGAAGTGTGTTTATTCAGCAGACTTTTTTTCTCGTACTCACATGTGGGAGTGAACGCAGAGGCTGGAGAGCTTGAACGTTCCCCTTTACGGAGAAGGTCCTCAGCTCCTGTGTAAGTTCCCTGGGGCTGCTCTAGCAAAGCACTCCAGGCCAGGGGCTAAAGCAGTAGAAGTTTATCCCGTCACAGCTCTGGAGGCCAGGGGTGTGCGATCAGGTGTCGGCGGGGCCGCACGCCATCCAGAGGGGCGGAGAGCCCTCCTCGCCTCTTCTGGTGGCCCCAGGCTGTCCTCGGCTCGTGGCGGCATCGCTCCCGTCTCTGCCCCCATCTCACGTGGCGTCCCCCTCTTCTGCCTCTTACTGGGGTTCTGTCTTGGATTTAGGGCCCACCCCACTCCTAACTCATCACAAAGGCCTGTTTCTAGGTGAAGTCACGCTTCGAGGTTCTGAGTGAACGTGGGGGACACTGTCCCCTCACTGCATGTCCTGAAGTGGAGAAGGTGCGCAGGCTTGCACTGTGTCGGACACGAGTCAGCTCCAGCAGAGGCTGTGGGCCCTGATCGCGATTATAGGAGCTGTGAGGCGGGTAAAGAAGCTTCCTCGTAGCAGGGTGTCCAGGGGCACACTGTCTGGTGGTAGCAGTGACACAGCAACGTCTTCCGTTAAGGTCCCTGAAGGCGCCCTTCCAAGCCGGGAGCAGTGGACCCGCCCACTGGGTCTCTGCCTTGCCCAGCTGAGCTCACCCGCAGTCCCTGCCACCTCTGCTGGTGCGGCCACCTGTCTCCTGGCCGGGGCCTCCACAGCTTTGCAGCTGCCCGTGGACACCGGGGATTTTTCCGAAGGCTCCTCTTCTGCGAGGGCGGGTTTCTCCCCTACGGGGCGGCACACCCAGCTTATTACCACCTCGACATTTGTGCACTGAGCTCCAGAGGTCACAGGAAGGAAGGCCTCCACATTGTGTCCACAGTTGGAACATAGTGCTGTCTTGCCATGCCACTGACTGCACACACCAGTGACCTCATCTTCCGTTAGGTCGGCCTGCGATGCACACCAGCGGGGGATTTTTTCTGATCCTTCCTGTTTCAGTTGGAAGATAGCGTGTTGTCTGTCAGAGTATCATATTCTAGTTCCCAGACTGCCTCGTTAATCCTCATTCATTCGAATAAGACCTTGGGGGACGCAGTATGCAAATTAAACCCACCCTATAGGCAAAAACTGCCTGTAGCACCCCGCACTGTGCCCAGGCTTACTACAGATGATTGTTCCAGCCATAGTGGAGCAGAGCCTCTGAAACAGAGGGAACCAAGTTGCCTTGGCTCCTTGCAGTGGAGGCAGGTGGACTTGGGTTCCAATCCAGGTTAGCCGCTCACTGACAGTGTAGACCCAGGCGAGGTCCTTGACCTCCCTGAACCCAAGTTCTATAAATTGTAAACTGTCAGTAAATGGGGCCTAAAACTAAATACTTTGAAAAATTATTTTAAAAATTTAGTGAAAACTTCCAGCACCAGGCCTGTTACACGGTCACCTGTCCATAAATCAGCCCACTGCGATCGTGGGCAGAATCCATGGCACGTGGATAACACGTGGCTGGCTGATGGCACCCTGTGCTTTCAGGAAAATAGCCCCTGAACCACGCGACGGACCAGTGCCTCTCCCAACAGGGTTTTTTTCCCTAGAGCTTTCCCCATTTTCCTGCCATTTTCTCTTACCTTAAAATAAGAATTATTCTTCCTTTACGAAACCGACGACCCTTGTACTCTTGCTTCTGTCCTTTCCTGCCTGCGTTAGAACTTGTTTACACACTTCATCTTTCTGTCTCTGTCACGTGTTCTTCAACAAGCTCGAGTCGTGCCTTTGCTTGGAAACACCCTTCCCTCAGCCCTGCGGCCCGCTCAGGAGACAGGTGACCTCTTCCTTCCGCTGTCACACTTCCCGAACAACTCTAAACTTCCTTCAGCACACGTCTGCTGCGCGCAGCCGCGTGCTGGGTACCGTGCTGGACGAAGCGTGGACACACGACACCACCAGTTTTGCTCAGTCTCAGGCACGATCATGACCAAGCCCTTAGCATGTTCTGGTCTGGCCTGTGTCCCTCGCATGGGCCCACTGGTCTCTGTTCTCAGCCTCGCCAGCTTCATTTCAGTGTCCTGAGCGGTTCCAAATGCTCTCCCAGCACAAGGAAGGAACACACTTCCCCTAAGCACATCCGTTGTCTCGTCAGATCACAAGTCAGGGGAGCCCTCCCTTCCCTCCCCGCCGGGGACAGGTCCTTGTCCATCCTGCTAGACTCTTCAGTTTCTTTATTCAGAACAGTGACTCAATTTCCAATTCCGCATTTATGGGCGTAATTATATGACTCTCTTTTCCTCTCTGCCCTAAGTTCTGTGGGGTCAGGGATCCTGACAATTTTCGCTCGTCATTCTGTGCATAGTCCCGGCATCTTGTCTGTCTGGTGGGAGGCTACCCGCAGACATTGTGGGTCTGTCTAGTGGAAAGAAGACAATCATGTACTCTAGTGCTTGGAGCAGAGTATGACGACGGATTTAAACCCCCTGTGTTGGGGGTTTACACAGAACCTAGCTGTTAGATCATGGGGGTGTAGGTGCAGGTGTGAAGTCATCAGCAAACACCTACAAAAAGATGAGTAGGCATTCGTTATGCAAATGAGGAAGAAAATGGGACTCCGGCAGACGGAAGGGTTTGTGCAAAGGTGTGAAATAACAGCTCAGTGAGCTTGGGCGTGACTGGGGTCAAGGGG
This sequence comes from Pteropus vampyrus, assembly GCF_000151845.1. Taxonomy (NCBI): domain Eukaryota; kingdom Metazoa; phylum Chordata; class Mammalia; order Chiroptera; family Pteropodidae; genus Pteropus; species Pteropus vampyrus. The sequence continues at coordinate 361,421 of NW_011889270.1, read as the reverse complement.
GTGTGTGCAGGAGGGATGGGGCTGGGCAGCTGGGATGCGGATAATGGAGGGCTCCGCCCATTTCCCCATGGAATTTTAGATTGTCTGCAAAGAGCCAGAGATGAGTTTGTAAGGAGGAAAAAGTATGACATTTGCTTTTTAGACTTCTTTTGGCAGCTGGAACTCTCACCCACGGCTGGTGCAATTATAAAATAGCAAAGTGGCTACACTTAGAAAGCTGTTTGGCACTATATTATAAAGGTGAACATATTCCTGTCTTACACGCTGGCAATTCTCCTCCCAGATATTTACCTAAAACAACATTTGTGTTCAAAAAAGACCGACACGAAAACGTTCATGACAACTTCATAAGAGCCCAAACTGGAACAATTCAAGTTTCCATCGATGGGCAAATGGAAAAATAAACTGTAGTATTTCCATACAGCCGGGTGCTCCTCAGCCTCATAAAGGGGCGCAGTACTGATAAATGCAAATCCTCAGGCGAGGCTCACAGACGTGTCGTGCTGAAGAACCCGGCATAAATCCTCCACATCGACTGGTTTCATTTATGCACAGAGTAAGAGCAGGCAGTGTAATCTCTGGGAAGAGAAGTCGGCATGGCCTCGGTGCCAGGGACCCGACTGCAGAGAGTCACGAGGGAACTTTCTGGGATAATGAGAATCCTGATTGAGGTGGCAGTTCTGTTGAAACCCATCCGACTGTACACTCACAGTGCGTGTGTTTCATTGTATGTGAATCATGCGTGTTTCTTTTAAGGACTGGAGGAAAAAGACCTTTTCGGAGGTAGTGTGGAGAACACAGGAAGAGGGATCGAGGCCCGACTTCGGAGGTCGTAATAATGCAGCCGAGAGATTTCGGGGACAGGATTTAAGCAGTGGTAGTGGGCTCGAAAAAAGAGGAAGGGAATTTCTGGATCGTGGAGGTGACAGACTTGACAGGGATGAAATGTGAATAAGGACGTTTATTGTAGCACGTTCCAGTGGCCAGAAAGAAAATCTGAAAGCTACCTTGCAGCAGGAACAGTGCTTCCTAAGTGACAGAGCAGCCATGCAGTGGAGCGTTATGCAGCTGTTAGGTAAACAAGGAGTTTGGGCTTTTCCTCCTTGACCCGGGAGAGGGGTTTCTACAAGGTGTCGTAGAGGCGAAAGCAAAAAGCAGATGAGTGTGAATAACACATATTTTTAAATAAAACAGACAACAACGTGTTTTTGTAAATACATCAGCACAAGAAAAAGTACGGGGAGACGTGTACAGATTTAACGTTGGTATCTGTGTGCGTGGGTGCGTGGGGGGCGACCGCAGGGAGGCAGGAAGGGTGGCAGAAGCAGGCAGAAGAGAGAAAGGAGCCACTAAAAAGGTGAGTTTTATGATAAGCAATGCGTGTATATGAACGAATAAGAAAAATGTAAATCTTTATCTACTGACCAGAAAACATGTCCATTGTACATCGCCAATAAAAGCAAAGCGTAAAGTCGGTTTTAGTTGGTTAACCACGAATCCGCAGAGTTGGCTGAGGCACATGAGCACGTTTGTGTGGCTCTGAGCAAGGGCTTCCATGCCTGGGTGTTAACGCGCGGTCCTCAAGCCAGAGGCGGGGGTTAAAATGGAGGCCCGGGAGCAGTTTAGCTGTCCAGGAATATACATCTTTGTTTCTATGCGTCGCAGTGGATATTCGTCTAATGTATCAGAGATCTATTGCCACAATGATTTCATATAACAGAGGACCACGAAAACTTGGTGGCTTAAAAAAAACCTTATTCTTAACAGATGGCAGACATTGTGCCTGCCAGTGAGGAGTCATTAGGTACTTAATATTTATGAGGAAGTTTACAGCTTTCAAAACACTCTTTGTAATGTTTCATTGTGCTCACCTCCTTGAATTTTAATTTCTGTCTATGCATCTGGCTCTAGCCCACGAGTCTCTCGAGTGCCATGACCATGTCTCATTTATCTTGGTCATCTCGGTGTTTAATATGGTTCCTAGAACCTAGAAGGTGCTGACAAATGACTAAGGAATGAATTTTTAAAAAACAACTTTACTTGGCTCGTAAGGCTATGGGTTGGTGATTTCGTCCGGCACAGCTGGGTGGCTGCTCCGGTCGTGGCTGAGCTAACGTGTGTGCGCAGTGGGTGGGGCGGGCAGTCGGCTGGCCTTGGCTGTGGTGACGGTCCTGCATCTTCTCATGGTGACGTGCAAGGGAGAGCGAGAGCCCAGTGATCGCTTTTCACGTTCGTTGGTATATGAAACAGAACCAGTGGGATGGGTACACGTGTGTGTTTGAGAAAGAGGTTTGTTGTAAAGAATTGGCTCACTATGATGTGAGCTCAGAAGTCCAGACCCAGGAGAGCCAAGGGTGTAAATTCAAGCCTGAGCGAGAAGGCTGATGTCCCAGCTCACAGACAGGCAGAGAGAAGATTCTTGCCCAGGCTTTTGTTCTGTTCAGGCTGTCCACTGACTGACAGAGCCCACCCTCGTCGAGGACGTTCCCCTCCTCAACCCAGTCCATGCTGCACGTGTAATCTCGTCCAAAAGCACCTTCACAGGCACACCCAGAAATAGTCTTTCACCAAATATGCTTTTATGTGTCAAGTTATCATGTAAAATTAACCATCACAGCTCACAGTGTACCTGGAAAAAACACGTCACGTGGCCAGGTCCAGCTACAGCGGAACGGGCGGTGAAGTTAGGTGACTGTCTTCGTCCATGCAGGCTGCTGTGACCGAAACCACGCACGTTGCTTTCTCAGTCCTCGAGGCTCGCGACGGCACTCATCGCATTCACGAGGGCCCCTGCCACAGGCCCCACCTCCTCAGACCTCCAGCTTTGCGAGACGGTTGGTTTGCACTTCCTTTATAGAGCACTAGACTCTACCTGCTTCCTGCTAGGCTTGTGCTTTGGGGTTATTTCATTGAGAAAATGCCATTTTTAAATCACGTCATCTTAAGGAATCTTGCCGTCTGAAATGTGCTGCTTGTTAAGGATTGGAACCTCTGACAGATGCAGCCTGCTCACTGTCCACCAGATGCGCCCCTACGCCTCTCGCCCACGTCCTGTCTGCCGTGCTGCGTCCCCAGTGCCACACCTCGTCTCCAGGGCACTGCCATCCCAATCCAGAGAGGCTGCTCCCCCAGCTCAGCCTTTGCTGAGCGAATGTTTAAATCCACGATGCTTTGGAAAATAAGCAAACAAAACCTCATTGATCAACTTTGGAAGATAACCAGATATCAGTTTATTGTTTAGAAAAGCAGTAAATAAAGGGAGGAAAGTTAAGCATTTATCCTTCTTTTTCTATATGGACTGGACCTTAAATAGTTGACGAGGGAGAGTTTGTCTTTCTAGAGACTGATAAATGAAGGACTGATGAAATCATAATGCGACCCTTTAGCAAAGTCTGATGAATTAATGGACCTCGGAAGTGATCACTAGCTGTTAATATCACAAAAAGAGGAACAAGAAACCATTATTTGTCTCAACTGAACTCGCAACAGTGCCTATAATCTTGACAAAAAAAAAAAAATTGCACCTGAATCTCATTAAAGTCTGTAGACCGACTAAAACCTACAGGAGATACAGAGGGGCGTGTAAGTGACGTGGAAGGGTTACAGCCAGCATCATTCAGAGTGCGGGAAGCTTTTCTCGGACTAATGTCCTAGCTTCTCCAATGAACTGCATGGAGAAAATGAGAGAGAGGTAAACCTACAGATGAGATGAGACTTCAGAGTCGTGCTAACCAGTCGTTACGTGTCCACGTTGTTTGATTCCTGATTCAGCGAGCCTGAAAAAAACTTACAGGACAAATGGGGAGATGGGAACAATGCGTGGTTATTGTGATATTAATATTGGTGATATTAAGAAAATATTGTTGGCTTAGGGGTGATCGTAATTTCATGGTTGTCTTTTAAAAGGAATCCTTATCCTAGAGCTACATATTGAAACATTCACAGATGGACGAAATAAATAGCATTTCAAAACAACCACGGAGTGTAGGGGGAGGGGCGAGAATGTTGGGAAAACAAACTGTCCCAGAGCGGATAACTGCTGAGGTTGAGTGATGGGCGTCTAGAAATCCAGTAAACAATTCCATATGATTTAAATTTCCCTTCCAAAAATTAAGAATTTTTTATCCTCTTTATTTGTATTTTTTGCATATGCTTTCTGTTGGCCACACTGCATTAATGTAGTTGTTCGCGTTTATCATTTATAAACAGAGACCGGTCAGTTTTCCCTGCTGAGCGCACACTTGGACTTGGAAGTTCCGCGTGTCTCGCCGGCCTGCCGGACTGGGCGGTCCGCAGCAGCAGAGACCTTCCTGTGGTACCTGCACAGAGCGGACTCTTTGGGTAGAGTGCGAAGTGCTCGCTTAGGAATACGTGTTACGACACCATTCTGAAAGGGGTGTTGCTCACCTGGTCCCCCACTTGTGGCTACCTCGATCCTGCCTTCATTGTCAGTCGAGGTTAGGCAGCCACATGCCCGGTCTTACTAGTGGGAAGAGTTTGTTAGCTTGAGGCTTTATAAGGAGAACAGAAATGTCCGAGACAGACCGAATCTGTTATGGGATGGAGACCTTTATAAAGCCTGCTTTACAGTTAACGCACGATCCCGAGTCCTGCAGAGTTCTGGTTTCAAGGCTTAGCCCCTCCTGACGAAGGTAGACAGAGGCAAGGTGAGCCCTCGGCTAGGTGCGGCCGCACACCATCCGCCTCATTCCCCCGCCCTTGTTCCCCACCTCTTCCTCCATGCTCCTTTCCCTACGAACTTTTGGTGTGGAAGCGGGGTCTCCTGGGCTAGAGCCCTTCGGACTGGAGAACTCTCTGTCCGTGCATTTCCAGCTGCTCTGAGCTCAGACTTCCCTGTGATTTCCGCAGGTTTCCTGAGCTCTTACTCTTCCTGTTTACGTAGAACTTCAAGGAGCTTCCCCACGTGTCAACTTTACCGTCATCCGCTGTTCCCTTTGCAGGGTGGAGCTGTGCACCCTCTGTCTCCTGAGGTCAGCTGCCTCTGAGCCGAGCTGCCGGGTTGGGGTGGGTTTTATCCCGTCTGTGCTGTAGGAAAAGCAGTTCGGGGTAGAAGCAACTTACAAAAGGAAGGCGCTCTGAGAAGCCTCCCTGTAACTTGTGCAGAAGCTCCCAGAACCCAGGTCTGTCTCTTCATCTGCGTACTTACTGCCAGATTGTTACTGTCTCCCAGAGACTTCCAGGTGGTGCCAGAGCACTGGTTTATAGAAAAGTATATTTTGTTTATCGAGTCCATGTTTTAACAGGAAATCTTATGCTCAGCCATCCAAATGCTTTGGAATGTGCTCAGATTCAACAAACTGTGTGATTTAAATTTATAAAATTATAATAAAAGCCAACACTACGCGCCAGGCACTGTTCTGAGCGTTTTCCCTACATTTCCTCATTTAGTTAATGCTATTGTTATTCCCATTTTATAGGCAGAGAGTCTGGGGACAGAGCGGGTAAGCGAGTTCACCGAGGTGATGAGGCTAGTGAGCGGGAGCCAGGCCCTGACCCCTCCCCTGGGAGACCCATCCGGAGGGGGAGCTAGGGAAAGCCTGCGAGGGTGGTGAGGGGCGAGGCAGAGCTGCCAGGCAGAAGCGGAAATGGGAGAAAGAAGTTTGTGGGAAAACACTTGAGATTTTTGAGACAAACCTTACTTTTGAGATTCCTAAAGCCGAAGTATAAAATCACCCCGTTTCTGTAGGCACATTCAGTGGGAACAGTTGCGGATTAGGAATGAGAAAGCCCAGGGTCCATCCCGGCTCTTCTGCCATCTGTATGTGACACAGAAAAGTCATTTTGTCACTCTGAGCCTGTTTCTTCATCTCTCTGAGAGAAATTCTGCCTGTTGTGATATCCCAGAGAGTAATCATTAGGCATCCGTTCAACATGACTGTGAAGAAAAGTGGTCCGTGGAGGGAAGTACGAAGGACTTCCGTTTTCAGACGAGCTCGGGAGGACGTGGGGTTGGCATCCGAGTGTGATAAATTGCCACTCTGTTATTTGTCCTCAGGGCGCCGCACGCGTATGCTGCGTAGAAGGCAGCGTGGAGATGCCGCCCGTCAGCTGCAGCGCCGCTGAGCCGCACTAGACGCCAGGCAGCCCGTGGCTCTGGCCACGTCTTTCGACATGAGCAGCGCACAGTAAGTAGCGCGGGGGCTGAGTTGGGGCTTGGAGCTCGGGCCGTGGGTGCGACCGTCCTGGGCAGATGCAGGCGCTGCCGCTGGTTTGTCCGCGGGCCCAGCGTCGAAACGACCTGTGAGGTCCGCTTCCGCTCCGAGTCGCCTGGCTGCTGTGGTTGCATCACGTCGTTCGCAAAAGCAGAAGAACCCCGCTCTCCAAGACCAGTGTCAGCGTCCCGCAGGACAAGGGTCTTCCCGCTCAGGCAGCCGCCACACACGTCTCCTTTAGCGGGAGGCCCGTCGGAAGCGGGCCTCAGGACGCCGCTGGGAAGCGCAGCGCGTCAGGGGAGTTCACGAGTTCACGACTCGGGAACGGCGAGCAGAGCCAGGAACCGGAGGAGGGTGCTCGCTAGTTTGCGGTTGCAACTCACCGGCACAAATCCAAGATGAGGACAGCACCCCTTCTGTGCCACCACGCTGCCCTGGCCCGCCCATCCGGCCGGCTGGCTTCCAGCCCCGCGAGCGTGGACCGGCTGTCTCCTGCCACAGCAGCACCATGGGACAGCCACCCGCGGACCCTCAGTAGAACGCACAGGCAGCGCGTGCTCCTCCACGTCCGGGGCAGCCAGCCGGACAGCTGCACCAGTCCTGGCTGGATCACACCTGGGCGTGGAACAAGGAGACTGGACTCTGCTTGGCGTGGCTCTCGTCCCTCCCTGGACTAGGCCGGTCACTTTCCAGTTGTGACATCGCAGGGCCGCAGCAGGGCAGAGGTTCACGGGTGCATTCCCATGCCTCTGCTGCCCTCACGTTCGCTCACATCTCATCGGCCAAAACAAGTCACACGAGTGAACACAGAATCGAAGGTTGGGACGTGTCCTTTTCCTGTTGATGGGCGGATCACAGAGCCACGTGGTGCAGGATGTGTAATGTCCCTACGTCTACTTATGTCACAAGCGACCCCCTGTGGTCACCGTGGCAGTGAAAAGTGCCACCACAGTTGCTAAACACCCTGGTGGGCTGGGAGGCGGTGCTGCACTGGGCGAGGGGGTCCCGTCATGCCAGTGGAGGCGACAGTTGTGGGTTATTCGTGGTGCCCATGTGAGCCTGCCAGTAACACGGGGGGAGACCCACAGCTCAGACACTTGAGCGAGTGACCCCATTTCCCGCTCAACCTTCCAGAGGGCGCTGCTGTAGGGCCAGTTCCAGTGGGAAGGGGGCGGCCCCCAGGGACAGCGGCCCCTCCTGTCCTCGCTGCCCCGAGGCCCATGTAGTCTCTCCAGGTCTCCAGGCGGGCGCCCCACCCACCAGCAGTACATCCAGTTGAGAACAAAAGCCTCTGCTCCGTTGGCCACAGGCGGTGGGAAGCATCCCCAGGGACCTTTACAGAGAAACCCAGGAGACAGTTTGAAAACATAATTACTCCCATGTGAAGTCCAGTGACCAAGAAGCCTGAATCTAAGCCCGGTTTCGCTGGTTTGCTGAGTTTCCATGTGGGTCTTCACGTTCCTGTGATGCAGGACCCTGTCCCACAGCTCATAGATTCAAATCTGACCAGTTCCTCTTCCCATGTTCCACCTTTCCTGACTGGTGAGATGTGACGTGAGGGTCCCTCGGGTGGCCGGCAGGGAAGAACGGCAGCCTCACACCTCCCAGCAGCACGGCACAGCGTCTGGTGGTCGTCCCCTCTCTGTGGGGAATGGAGAAGGTGCTGTGCTCGTGAGGGGTGACTGCCCTGTCATACCCTCTCCACTCAGGCCTGCCACCGAAGGGCGTGCTTCCGACGTCGAGATCCTCTCCCAGCACGTGGACGAGGGCAGGAGCTTCGACCCCGGGCCGCTGGTGCCCTTTGCCTACCGAGACTTGCCCCTGGCTGCGGCCGACCTCTCCGCTGCGGGCTCGCAGCTCCTGTCAAACCTGGACGAAGACGACCAAGAAGGGTAGGTGCTGGGCAGGGGCCTTGCGTAACTTTCCGGGGGACCCTGTGGCAAGGCGCTGAGGTTTGAGATGCTGGGTAAGAAGAGACCAGACAGTCACACCGGGCCACCCAGGCCCCTTTCTCCTCAGACGTTTCCTCAGAAAACGGCTCTGGGCACAGAAATCACCTATCACCTCTAGACAGCCTCTCAGGAGGCATTTGTGTAGGACTCCGAGAATTACGACGTTTATTTAAGAGCTGCTGTGCTCTGGAATGGCCCATCCAACCCCTCTCTGCACCCCGGGGATCAGGAGACCGCAGGGGGCAGGGACCTGCCCAAGGTCACAGAGCCCAGAAGGGGTGGCCTCGGATGGCATTGCCCGTGGTCGGCTGACTCTCCAGGGCGGGGGCTGGAGGAGGGCGTTGCAGGTGGTGACGGCTGCGTGTGTGAGGGGACTCGGCCGTGCGGGGCTGCGTCCCACGAGGGTGCTGCCGCGTGCCGTCCCTGCCTCCGAGGTGTGGCCTCCACCTCCTGCTCCGCGCATCGACCTCGCTGGCCGCCTCGGTTCCCAGTGCACGTCTCATTAGCCTGGTCTGTCTGGCAAGCATCCTTTCGGCCGGCGAGTGGGAGGGCGTGAGAGCTGGGTGGGGCCGGGGAGATGCATCGGTGACGCCCTCCTTTCACACGGGGTTGGGGTGCCTGGGAGGGGGGTGTGGGGGGCTGGAGACCAGGGAAGAGTCACACGGCAGACCAGACATTCCCCAGCCCCACTCTGCGCTCTAAGATACAGAGACGTAGGCGCTGGCCAGGGGCTTTGGGGGCCCCCCTCTCTCGGTGCTTGTAAATACCTCGGACCATGCCGGCTGCTTTGATGATGAAAGTGATGGGTCTCCGGATTACTTTAGAAGCCGAGGAGAAGCCTTGGCTAGAGTAAATTTTCAGAGCTTGGACCCCGCTGCCATACTTGTTTTCCAGAGGGGCTCCCCCTTTCCGGAGGGAACTCGCCTAACAATTGTGAAACGATACGTTTTGCAAAATGTCACCCCAGTGGCTTTCTGAAAATATACTTTTCTCCCAGCGTTGTGCGTAGAATCAGCAGGACGTTGGGATGAAAGGACAGGCAGGCAGGTGGGGGATAATCGAGGCGTCCACCAGCTGGAAGGCTGGCCTCGGGCCCCGCGGCCCCTGAGCCAGGGCCGGCTTCACACATGTGCGGCCCGTGCAGTCGTGGGGCCCTGTGCTTGGCCGAATGCTCTGCTGCTGCCACCTCGAGATGGAGTCGTTTCGGTCAAGGACCCCTGCGTTTCCCCCGGGCTCTGAAAATGACGGAGGCGGCCAGTCCTTCCCTGAGCACTAGTGACCGTGTCGCTGCATTCTGTGCTCAAAAGCAGTAGTGCAGCCTGCGGATGCCCCAGCCCTGGACGCCTTTCTCGCCGGTCTGAGCCAGTGCTCAGCGCTCTTCACGTTGACGGTCAGAAGGCGGGAAGGCCTTGAGGGATGCTGGTCGGGGCCGTGTCCGCATGTGTACCCTGTGCGTGTAGAGTGCCGCGGGAGCCAGCCCCGGCCTGAGCAGGAGAGGGTGGACAGGGACCCTTATCACTGCGTCGGCTTCTCAGCTGGGTCTCAGGTTCCTTCTGGCGGGGAGAGGACAGCTGAGGGGCTGAAGGCAGAGGCTCTCGATTCTGGCCCTGGACAGTTGCTTCTGTCGGGTGACAACGGCAGGGCGAAGGGCTTTGTCGTGCAGCCAGGGGCTTCCTGGGGAGAGGCGGAGCAGGCCCCGGGCGGAGGCCGGGGCGAAGCTGGCGATGGAAGAGTGGGCTGCACGGAGGGGGGGCCCTCAGCAGGGCCTCCCCGCTCTCCCGCGTCTCCTGGCCTTTTCTGAAGGAGTTGGCAGTGCCGGGGCGGGGTGGGGGGCGTCTCTGAGAAGCTCCGGTCCAAGCGTTTTGAACTCTGTGTCCGGTAGCTTGCTCGTCTCTGTTTTGTTTAATTCTTTTTCTGGAGCTTCGTTGTGTTCTTTCATTTGGGGCATGCTCTTCCGTGCGGTCATTTCGTCGCCCTCCTGTGTTTGTTTCTGTGTATCAGGTAGAGCTGCCGTGTCTCCCAGTCTTTACAGAGTGGTCTTAGGTAGTAGGCGTCCTGTGGAGCCCAGTGGCACAGTCTCCTGAGCTGAGTGCTTCTTTACGTGTGTCCCTTGTGTGGGTTGTGTGTGCCCTCCTGTTGTGGTTGAGCCTCGGCTGCTGTTGGCACGTCGGTGAGGGGAACCGACCCTCAGGCTGGCCCGTGGTGAGGGCTGGCCGGGACGACAGGATTCACTTTAGCGGGCTCTGGCGCCCTGGGCGTGGATCTTCTGCGGGAAATGAAGAGACCTCGGGGCCTAGCAGTCCACCTTTGGAAGAGGGACACTGGGTTTGCAGAGACCCACGCAGGGCGCAGACTGGAATTTCTCCTTCTCTTACCAGCCACAGCACGTCGAAGGCCTGGTTGGTGTGCAGGGTCTGTGCTAGACAGGGGGCCACAAAAGGGGATTCAGAGAGGGCCAGAGTCTCTGCGCCAGGTGGTAATGGCAGGGTGTCGAGGCAGCAGGCGGGCGAGGGCCAGCACCCGCTTACAGAGGCAGCTCTGGCCACAGCGAGAGGGAGAGTGTGTAGAAAGGGTCACGGGAGAGTAGGTAGCATGGTCTTTGTAAAAAGATGTATAGGTAGAGTAAGGAATGGAAATAGTTAGCCTTTTCTAATGTGCTGCAGGGTCTGAAACGTCTAACCCGAGTGTTCACGCCAGACCCCCAGACGAGAGAGGCCTGGGAGGAAGGCGGAGGAGACGCGGGCCTTGGCGCTCGGTGATGGTGCCCGCAGCATGTTTCTGCTGAGGCTTCGCAGTCAGGAAGCAAACACAGTGGGGCGTGAGATCGGGCCAGAAAAGGCAGGTCCAGTCCAGCAGCGTCTCTAATGAAGACTGAGAGCTCCAGCTCTGCCAGCGAACCCAGGCTGCAGGCGGGGTGGGGGGAGTGGAGGAGGAACCTGCCGGAGCAGGAAGCCAAAGTTCACATTCGCCTTCCCGTACTGTTGTCACTCAAGGGCCACCTCCTCCAGAAAGTCCTCAGTCCCCCACCCCACCCAGGCTGGGGCTTCACCTCCGTGCCCCGTAGCCCTCGGCCTGCCTCTGTCACTGTGGTCTGTTCTCGAGTCTGTCTCCAGCACTGGCCCAGGGCTCCCCCAGGGCAGGGGACAGCTCCTGTGAGCCCAGAATGTGGGGCAGGCCGCGAACAAACGAGCGAGTGCGTGGGTGAGGCCATGTACGGATAAGGATTAG
>NW_011889270.1:342119-348908 GCF_000151845.1 Pteropus vampyrus | reverse complement strand
CCCAGAAGGGGGCTTGCGGCTCACCAAGTGGGGTGACAGCTCCTGCCAGAGCCGGGCTCTGGCCCCATGCCCTGCTGTCTTGCTCAGAGTTGGCAATTCTGAGGATGCTGGAAAGCTGACACTCTGGGACAAGCACATGAGAGACCCCTGTGGCCCCAGGGGCGCACGGCCGTCGCCCTCCCTTCCCCTGTGGCTGACTCTTAGCTCTCATTGCAGAACTGGAGCTGCTGGTGCAGAAACGTCCACTTCTTCAGTTCCCCCAGAGGCCTGGGCGAGTCCCCTGTCACCTTTGGCCAGCGTCCCCGTTAGGCGAAGCGTGCTGAGGGGCCTGTGTTGTTGGGGCTGCGCGTGCTGCTGTGGCTGGCCTCTCAGAATTGGGAACAGGAACAAAGGGGGTGCTTGACGGTGCTGCTGCCGTTCAGGTCCTCCCTGCGGGAGTGGGAAGGAAGCCCCGCCACCCTTTTCAGATGTTCGGGAAGAGGGTGCCTAGCGGGTGCCGGGCAGACGGTTCTCACCAGTGGAGATTTGTCTCTGTGGAGAAGTCGCACCGATGCGAGCTCATTTCCCTCTCCTGCTTCGTCTCCTTTTTACTTGTTTTGCTTTTCAAGAGTGGGCTAGGACCAGGTGCTCAGCGCACGGTCAGAATTCACTTAAAAGGCTTCAGGCTCCAGGAGAGTATGGGCCTGCCTCCCTCAGGTGCTCAGCACCTAGGACAGCGCCTGGCACGTCCCGGGCCTGTGCTAACTCTGTGGACAGTGTGAACCTGGAAACTTCTCGTGTTTGGATAGCCCTTTCCCGATGTCCATGCACCTGGCCCCTCCCAGTTGGCACGTGCGGCCACATGGTGAGCACTGTGTTCCGGGCTGGGCGTGCGTGTCATGGATGTTTTAGAGCAACAGCCCGCACAGCGGACGATGCTCCCATGTGCGGGATTCGGAAACAGGCTCGCAGATGCACTCAGAGTTCAGTCAGCGGCGGGCTGTGGGCGAGAGAAACCACTTGCAGCAAAACCCAAACAGATGGAAAAGTTCGACTTTTCCTCCACGTGTTCGTTAACAGAAAGGTTGAAGGAACTGTCTTTCAAAACAGCTAGATGAGTTACTATTTGTAAAGTGCTGAGAACAGCTCCTGGCTCACAGGAAGAGCTTTATAAGCGTTTATTAAATCAGTAAAAATAAAGCCCACGGGTTCAGTGCTGGAAGTCGGGTTTAAGTCAGCCTCACGGCTTTCTGTGACAATATTTTAATCATCCGGAATAAATATAGTAAAGTGGGGCTGTGGGGCGTGCTGCTGATGGTGGAAACCACCACCAAGCCTGTGATTTCCAGACCACATCAGCGTCTCAGAAGCGGAGCATCTTGGGGCCGGGAGGAGTCTCAGCCCCCCCCAGTCCTGAGGTTTGAACCTGGGGTCCAGGTGTCATCGAGGTTCAGGGAGTCCGTACAGCCCCGACCGTACACGCACTGCTGCGGCTTGGTGAGGCTGGAGTCCTCACCCCCGGTGGGAGGGCTCTGCGGCCCAACCTGGAGCCTCAGGTCCGGCAGAGCTGCCATGGTCGGCGCCAGGCAGGAGGGCCCGGCCAGATGGCTCCTCACTCGCTCTCAGCCCTCCCTCCGCTGCTTCCTTTGGGGCCTTGACAGGTGAAAATCTCAGTAAAGGACTTGCAGGGCCATCTGGCTCTGCTGCCTACAGGGCAATGGGCTTTGCCGTGGCCTGCTACCTCCTGTGGGAACGCTGGGTCCCGCCCTCTTGAGCCACGGCCCTCTCCCTGCGTTGAGCATCTTGCCAGCTTCGCTCACCTCGTGGCCACAGCAGCCCAGTCGCGCAGGGCATCGCCGGGGGCGGGAGGCCGGGCCCCGCGGGAGTCAGCACCCTCGCTGCGATCCTGGCACCGCGGGGTCTGCTCCCCGTCAGAAGTGGCGTTTCACGCCAGGCTTGGGGACGCTGCCTGACGGAGCCGTGACCCAGAACCGCCTCCTTCTGGGCCACTCCCATGGCCTTAGCGCACATGAAGGATCCTTGGGAAGTCTGCCAAAATCCCTTTTAATATTCCAGGAGTTACCCTCCCAAGCTTTTATCAGGACCCCTAAGAATATGAAGCGGAAGCAGTCAAGGCCCCAGCCTCCCCTCCTGCCCCAGGATTTCTCTGTGGCCTGAGGAGAGACTGGTGGAGCCTGGCGGCAGAGCACCTGCTTCCGGGAGATGCCATCTGCTTGCTGACATTCGGGCATTTGGCAGCCCAAGTGGCCTCCTGGAGCTGCCCCTCCCACTGCACGAGGCGTGAAACCGGGAGCCGCCTGCCCTCTGGTGGCGGTTCCAGGGAGAGCACTGCCTCCAGGCTTGGGTGGTCGTCCGCGGCTGGAGACACGGAAGGGAAGTCCCTTCTCTAAGTCAGGTGTCAGTGCTGGTTTCCCTTCTGGCCCATTAAGCCCCTTCAGTCATCATTTAACACTCAGGGATATTTTGAAACTGGACGATTCTGCTTTTCTGCTAAAACGGTCTCCTAGGAACGTCTGAGTCATTTGAATTTCACAAGACATTTTCCTAGCAGCTCAAGGTTTCCAGACAGCCCTGTCAGCCAGGAAGGCTGCCGCTTCCCCCTAGCTCCGTCCCGGGTCCTTGGGTCCACGGCCCGCTCGAGTGGCTGGGTGCCCAGAGGCGCCCGCGTCTCCGGCTGCACTCTCGGGACGCGGCTAAGGAGACCCTCAGCGCCTGAACACGCTGGCCGCTCCGTGTGACACCATCTCTGGCAAGCCGTCTTCACAGCTGCCCCTCTTGTGAATAACCGGGGAGAAACTCGGCTCAGATTTCTGGTGAAATGGCGTCAGTTCAGGGGCCACAGACAATCGGACTGGGTTTTGGAGAGGAGGCGGAGTTGCATTTGGGTCTCCCTTGTGACCTGGCAGTCGGTCGCGAGGGCTTAAGGGGCAACAGGGAGGCAGCGCCGAGAGGTGGCTGAGACTGGGCGTGAACTCGTGAACTCGGGCGAGAGGCGCCAAAGATTAAAATAGGGCCCTTGTGGGAAAGAAGGAGGGGGGAGTAGGTGAGGCACACAGATGGGTCAGGAGAGGTCAGCCGAGGAGTGACAGCCGAAGAGATCTTACAGTTCCAAGGGTCTTGTAGCACCGCGGATGGCACCAGTGGGCAGCAGCCTCTGGGTTCTCTGAGCCTCTGTCCGGGTGTGCACGGCTGTCCCTCTGAGCTCGAGGTGAAGGCTTTACGCCTTGTCCTCCTTTCTGCCCCCGTGGACAGACACACCAGACCCTGTCCCCTAGCGGCGCTCTCGTGGCCGTGCGTTCACCGACACTGCCTCTCGCCCCGTGTCGCTGGTTTCTTAAGCATCCTGGCCAAGCCGCAGCCACCCTCACCAGGCCTCCTGCAGACCCTTCTGCTCTGAGCTTAGGATTTGCTAGATTTGGCAAAGAATCCAGGATCCCCAGTTACACGTGAGTTTCAGGTAAACACAGAATAATTTTTCAGTGTAAGTGTACTCTACAGAAGGTTTGGGACATACTTATACTAGAATATCGGTCATTGTTTATCTGAGGTTTAACTGGATATGCCGTATTTTATGTGGCAGCCCTGTGGAGCTCCGTGTGGTATCAGTTTAGGGGTGTCCCTATGGCTTCTCGTGTGCTGTGGATTGGCCCACGTGAGCCTGGGAGAGACTAGAGAGGTGGTTGTGCAATGGACTTTGAAAGTCACCTGCAGTGAGTGACAAAGGCATTCGTCCATGGCCTTCACACCCTGGACCCCACTCTGCTTTGTCCTCCCCCCATCTCCCGTGTGTCCCTCAGCGAAGACCCCCTCTTCTTCTGGCCTGGCTGGTCTCCTTGTCCCAACCCCCACCCTCTCAGGCCATGTGCAGCTCGCAGCAGCCCCTCCCTCGCCACCTGGGTACCTTCTTGCTGTTCTCATCCGCGAAGCCCTTCCTGGGACCAGGTTCTAGAGGCTGGGGACCGAACCCCAGTCTTTGCGTTTCCTCAGAACTGAGGACAGGGCCTTTCTTCCCAGGGATTTTAGAAAACATCCAGAAAAACTTGGAATAAGCATTTTCTACCAGATTTCTTGAAGAGCCAAGAGCTTTGCCCCACCTTCCAGCAGCTGGGGGCCCCTTCAAGCTCCCCTGGATGACATGGGAGGAAGAATCTCCTCTCTGAGGCATTCACGCTGCTCTTTGGGGAGAAGGGAGCACCTCCGTAGCAGAGCCCTCCCCCCCCCAGCAGCACCCTTCAGATCTTGGGGGGTAGGCACCGGGTTTGGCAGACTGCTCCCTCGGGACAGGAGGTACAGGTGATGGCAAGTGTTCGGGCCATTACTGAGCACGTGCGGAGGTCAGCTGAGGGCTCCGGGATGCGGAGCCGGTGTGCGGCTCTGACGGCGCGGGAGCCTACTGCTCAGCACCGTTCTGTGCTCGTGGCCCGCGCAGACGGGCCCCCTGCCTGCCGTGACCCTCAGCCTTGCCCGCAAGCTGGTTCCACATCCGTTAGAGACGAGGACACCGGAGTGTGGGGCGGGGCAGGGGCTGAGCGCAGCGCGGCCCCCCGCATGAGGCCGTGAGCGTGGACGGGGTGCGTGGTGAGTGGGTCGAGGGCAGGGCCCTGGAGGGGCGGCCCCGCTCACGCCGCTGCGCTTCGTGCCCGCAGGTCCGCCTGGCTGCAGCCGTGCTGCGGGAAGAGAGCGGCCGCGTGGCAGGTGTTTCTGCTCAGTGCCAGTGTCAACAGCCTCCTGGTGGCCTGTGTAGTGCTGGTGGTGACGCTGCTGACCCTGGAGCTGCTGATCGACGTAAAGCTTCTCCAGTGTGAGTAGCGGGGCGGATGCATGTGGCCCACGCGTGGTGTCGGTGTGTAGCGCACGCCCACCAGGGGGCCCGCGCCAGGGAGGGCTCCTGGCAGCTTCTGTCACCCCCAGCATCACTTCGTCCCTCTCCACCCAGTGTGGCCACTTTCGTGCCCCTCCCCACATTCCACTGTCCAGAACCGAGGAGATACAGGTGTTGGGGACCCCCGTATGCACTTTATACAAATTGTTTCCGTTTGGAATTTTCTAGGTCAGACTTTTCCGTAGCTTAATGAGAGTTCCCACGTGTGGAGGTGTGTCACCTCGGCGTAGCTCACGACGGTAGCCAGTGACAACTTGATCCCCTGTGTTTTTGTCCAGTATAAGTGGGCGGTGTCACTCGCATGTAACGTGACCGTTCAGAAAGCCCTTTTCTGTACGTTTGAGCCTAGCAGCCCTGTGAGGCGGGCGAGGCCGGAGTCATTCATGTTCTAGACAAGGGAATTAGGTTTTGGTAAGTTAGAGCCTTGCTAGGCGGGAAGTCCTGAGGCTGGGACTAAAGGCCACCAGTCCACTCGCCCAGGGGGCCAGTTGTGCTCCCACCGTAGGTCCTTGTGCTGTTCGTCCTGGGTCACGGTTCGTGATGGCCGGTGGCTCGTCTGGACTTCACGGCAGCTTGGCTTTCAGCGGAGGGCCCGCCTGCTGCCCCCACCTTTGCGGACCCCTGTTTGGTGCCCTGGGGTGGGAGGGCTGACTTTTGGCTCTGGGCGAGTGATGAGTCATTCTGTAGAGCTCCTGGTTCCCACATTTCCCCGGTTCAGAAGCTGGACCTTTCCGTTCCTGCCGTTGGCCACACCCAGGACCATAGGTCCAGCCACTCCAGACCCATCATTCATCTTGGATTTGATTTCTCAAATGTCCCCAGTCCCTTTAACTGCAGCCTCCACATTCAGGGTTTCTCCCAAGTCCTACCAGCGTCCCAACTCTAAGAATGATGGGAGTACAGAGTGACTTTCGTCCGATCAGCCTTGCTGGATCGTGTGCAGCTGGTGGCCCCTTGGTTCCAGTGAAAACATCTTTGGGCATAAAGTCCCCAGCACCGGGTTATGCTCAGCCTGTCTTCAGTTAAACCGCGCTGCGTGCTTCCCCTCCCACATGCCTGCGCGGCTGCTTTTTCTGAGTCTGACCGTGACGGAGGCCGTCCTTCCCTTGGGTACGCGGGGGCACTCAGTTCTCCGGCTGCGACAGGTGTTGAGTGGGACCGAGAACCTGGCTGACACAGGAATGTTGCTTAAAATTAAGTATCCAGGAGATCGATTTTGTTGGGAGATCCAATAGCAGCTCATAAAAGGCATCTTAAATTCCATAAAATGCACAATGAGATTTATGGCTCTTTTAAAGCAAACCGTAAAAAAAGGCACAGGAATTCATTTGTGAAATAATGAGGGAGTTTATACTTTCAGAATCACCGGGGAGTCACGTGGGACTAGGCCTCTCGGTTGCCACTGGTATTCATGTGGCTGGCATGGGAGGGGTCATGGCAGTTCCTGGCTCATCTTCAAGGGTCACGTCAGCCCCATGCCAGGGGCCAGAAGCCCCCACCGGGAGCGTGCACCGCCCCTTCTCCCCGAGCACACTCCGGGGCCTGCTTTCCGCTCCCCAGGGCCAGACTGCCCTCCCGGCTCCCGGCGTTTTTCTGGCCCCCAGGGGACTTCGAGCTGCGTGCTGGGCCAGGCCGGGCCAGGCTGGCGCGTTCTCTGCAGCAGCCCTGCAGCCCGTGTGGGCCCCTCTGCCCTAGGGTGCCCTGCGCTATTTCTTTTAGGCCTGTCCTCTGGGAGTGTTCCCTGCTGCCCGCTCTCCCTCAGAGCCCACCTGGCCCTTGCCTTGAGCCCCGTGCCCTGCTTCGGGCCCTCCCCGGGCAAGGCGCTGGCCGTGGCTCCTGTGTGTAAACGGGCCTTCCAGACCAATGCGTCCACCCCAAGGGCTGCTCGGTGGCAGGTGGGTGGCAGC
>NW_011889270.1:334200-341191 GCF_000151845.1 Pteropus vampyrus | reverse complement strand
CGGGAGAGCCAGTCGTTCGTGTGGTCAGTGAGGAGCCGGGGCCTGGAGGTGGGGAGAACAGTGAGGGCACTGTTGCCGTGGTGCTGGGTGCACCGTGGCCTCCCTCCGGGCGGAAAAGGTAATTGCAGGGCTGGGCAGTGGACTTGGTGCTGTGGGGTGTCCGGGGTCTGGCTAGGCCGAGAGCTATGCCCCTTCCGTGCGAGCAGAGGGACATGTGTCTGCAGTGGGCGATCGGGGAGTGTGGGTGCCCTTCACTGTCGCTAGCTGGTTGGTCAGGCCACGTCCATATGCTTCCTGTGAGGTCAGAGGGAACAGCTCCTGGGTGCTGGGTTTTAGTGGGAGCAGAGAGCCTCATGGGACTGACGAGTGTGGAGATCAGAATCCTGGCACATCCTTCTGCCTTTGCATGGGGCGAGGGACACTTCTGAGCAGTTCCCAGCTGTCACCGTGACACCCTGGCCTGCGTTTCGGGGGGCTGCTGCAGCAGGTCTCCTGGGGAAGGTGGGAAGACTGGACTTCATGCTGTCTGGAGTTTATGTGGAAATCCCATTCTTCCTAACAGAGCGGGCAGCTGGCCCAAGTCAGCTGGCCACTGCCCCTCTGTACCCATACCCCGTACCCCCATGGCCACGGGCCCACGTTAGCCCACCCCGGACACCAGGGGCCTCTCAGTGCAGTCAGCAAGCACAGGAGAAAGGCAGAGCACACTGGGGAGGGGCGTGCACACGCGCACGCGCGCACATGCACACGCACACAGCTCACAGCAGCAGGGGTCCGCCACCCTGAGGGATGGGCCCCGGGTCCCAGAGCAGAGTGGGAGACACTCTGGAGAGCGGTGATGTGGGCGGAGGTGTGGGGTAGACAATGCTTCGTGATGCGGTCGTGGAGCCCGGCGCGTCAGTCCAGGACCCTGCGTGGGGAGCAGGAGGCACAGAGCATTCGGCCGCGGCCCCTGTGGCCTGTGGAGTCAGCTGACGAGCCTGGGCCGAGGCTCAGACCGAGGGGCAGGTCCCGGGAACGTCCCAAGCAGCTCGCTGAGACCATCGCCCCGAAGGTGCCTCGGCCTCCAGGACAGAGCCCCCTCCCAGCCTGCCACCCCTTTAAGGGCCCTGCATGCCCTGGCCCCTCTGCCCCTCTCCGCCGTTCCCCTCTACCAACACCTGGGCCGTGGCCAGATGTCCCCTGGACGCAGACCTTGGAACATGTGCCACGTGTCTGCGGCTGCCAACGGGGATGTCTAACCAGGTGCTGCGGCTCTTCCCTCCGTCCCTGTACTTCGGTTCTATTGGCTTTTCAGAATTGACCACCCAACGTTAACTTGCCCTTCCCTCCCTGCCACTGCCTGAGACGAGCCACCTGCACAGACGAGCCCTGTGCAGACGGACGTCAGCCTCAGACCCACACCTGCTCCTGCTCCCACCCAGCTGGGGAGGGGCAGAGGGGAGAGCGGGGGGCTGGGGAGAATGGCTGCACCCAGGATTAGGGACCTTGTCGAAGACTGTGAGGGTGGGGTGCAGCAGTAACGGGGGGTGATGGGAGTCCCCGCCCGGCGCACCCTGCCCTGTGTGAGCCGAGGGGCGGGGGCTCTCCTGACGAGGCAGCCGGCTTCTCCGCGTCTCGGGTGCCCGGGACCCCGGGACCCGAGCGGGCTTGGAGAGGTCCCCCCACCCTGCGCCCCCCAGAGGGCCTGTGTGCTGCTCACAGTGACGGGGCTCCTCTCGGGAGAAGGGCCAGGGGTCAGGGGACCCAGGCTCCTTTTAACGGCAGCTGTGAGGGCTACTTCCTCCCTGACACGGCCTCCCAGAGCTGCCCTGGGTCTTGAGGGAGCCCGGGCGCTGTTAGCTGGGCCGTGCGCCCAGCGAGGGCCATTGCCAAACCACACTGGGCCAGGGCCTTGTTTTCCTGCATCCGCAGCCACCCCAAGATTTTGGGTCCACGAGGGGCTCCTCTCCTGCCTGCTGCTCCTCCTGGGGGTCCCTGGTGAGCTCCGTCATCAGACAGGCACGAGGGTGGTGATGTGCTTTGTTCTCTGAGAGTTGAGGGTGCATCTGTGTCCCCTCAGTGTCTGACGAGAACGCCAGTTTGCCCACTGACTCGCTTTGTGGCCTTAGGCGAGTCACTGTCCGTCTGTGTGCCTCTGCTGCCCCAGCTTTAACGTGAGGGATTCAGACCTGTCCTTGACAGTGGATGACTGTGAGTGACTCGTCTTGGTCCCAGGCAGGGCGCCAGGCTCGCACAGGACCCTCTAACACCCTGTGGGTGAGGACACCCTGCCTGGGGCAGCGGCATTGGAGTGACTTGCCCAGGGTGTTAAGGGTTAGCCATTCTCGCGTGCTTCACCGTGAACCTCACGGCGTCTGTCCTCTGCCCGCGCCAGGGCAAAGGAGAGGGGTTAGACAGTGTCTCCTGAGCCTTCAAGGGGGTCAGGCACGTAGTCAGCACAGGTTCAGTGGAGTGCTGGAGAGGGGGTGACGTTCCAGGGGCCGTAGGAGCTCCAAGGGAAGAGGCATTGAGCCCGGGACTTGTGGGAGAGCTTCACGGGGGCGACGTCGGAGCCGAGGGCAGAGGACAGGGAGGGTAGAGAGAGGGGAAAGGGCCGTGCTGGTCAGCCCACCGGCCGAGTCGCCGTAACGAGCACACTGCACAGCACCAGGCAGGCTTCACCCTGCCTCCTCGAAGGCCTGGCTCTGCACACAGGCAACGCCGACGTGGTGGCTGGTGGCCGGTGGGGCTGGCATCCTCCTGTCTTGCCACCCCGTCTCCCTCACGGGAGACAGCTCGCCAGCACGGCTCCACCCCCCACAGCCTCGGGTTTGGGGGAGGAAAGGAGGAAGGGGGCCTGACCCCTGACTCGCACAGCCCAGAAGCTGTGCACGGGGCTTCTGCTCAGGCCTTGGCCCGAATGGGGTTGCGTGGCCACTGCTGGCCGCAGGGGAGTCTGGGAAGTAGCGTGTCCAGCTGGGTGGCCGTGCCTGAGCCCCGGTTATTGTATAGGAAGAGATGGGGGAGGGAGTCTTGGGCAGGCCGCAGCGAGCCAAGTCCAGGCCCGAGCAGCAAGGGCTTGCGTGTTTGTGTTTGCAAGTGGTCCATGGTGCGATGGGTGCAGGAGATGATCCTGGAGAGGGAGGCCGGCTCTGAGCATCATTCCAGGGGGCCTGGACCGTGTTCCTGGGTTCCGGGGGCAGTGACCAGAACTTCCTGTCTCGCTTCCTCTCCTCAGACCGTTCTCCGGATTGTGGTGCTCGGGATCTGGGATTACATCGAGAACAAAATAGAGGTAAGGAGCAGCGCCCACCCCCAAAGCCAGCTACCCCAGATGCCGGGAGCCGTCACCGTCCCGTCCGTCCTGGGCTGGGAGCTGGTGCTGGGGTGCTGCCCCCACGGTCAATGCAGGGGTCTCCGGAGGGCGGTGGGCGGCAGATTGAGAAAGTGCCCAGCAAAGGGACGTCTAGTTCCCAGTGAGGTTCTGCAGACTTCTCGCTTATTCTTGGTCCCTTCACAAAGCTTTCAGATGTTTTGAAACACGTGAGTCCGCCCTGAAGTGGCCCCACGGTTCAAGAGCTGAGCCGACACGGCAGAGGCGCTGCTCAGCCTGGGGTCTCAGAGCGAGCCGGCTGCTCTGCCTCGTGAACGGGGGTGGACGGGTGCTCTAGGTAGGGGTGCGGCTGTCACACAGCGCAAGGCGTCTCCACTGCCCATTCCCCACTCAGCTCCCACCCACTTTTAGCCCCTTTAACTGGGAGTAGACGGAGGGCCGGGCCTGTGCAGGTCTCAGGCAAGGCCAGGCTGGAGCAGCAGGTGGCAGGTCAGGGCTGAACCACAGAGGCTGCGCTGCTCCCTCTCACCCTGCTTCCCTGCGGATCGAGACGGGAGGTGGGCTCTGGGCACCTGCTGCCCAGGAGGAGGGTGCTGCCTTCAGCCCCACTGATGTGAGGGTTTCAGTGTGACTGCGGGCCCATCCTGAGATGGGGCACAATGTGGAGCAGAGTGCTTGGGGGCGTGGCTCCGAGGAGCTCAGGAAGGCTGAGGGGCAGCGGGTGGGGGCCTCCGATGGGTGGACAGGAGGAGGAGTGGACCAGAAGCAGCCCCTTGGCCTGGCCTGGTCTCTGGTTGGGGACGTTCAGGACGACCCAGGGCACTGAAGTCGCCTCCTCTGCCAGGTGTTTGACGGGGCGGTGATCATCCTGTCTGTGGCCCCGATGGTGGCATCCACTGTGGCCAACGGGCCCCGGAGCCCCTGGGACGCCATCAGCCTCATCATCATGCTGCGCATCTGGCGGGTGAAGAGGGTCATTGATGGTGAGTGGCCTGAAAGGGGTCAGCAGGGCCGGCGGGGTGACAGGTGGCTGCTCCGGAAACCGGAGCTCTCAGCCGAGGGGAGAGAGGCCCTGCGACACAGCAGGCGAGAGGTCGCCCGGGCTGCTCCTTCAGTGACAGGTGTTCAGAAACAGCTCACACGCGGCCCAGACGCCACACGCAGACGCTTGCGTTCAGAGGTCACGTCCTCATCTGACGCAACTTTGCTGTTTGCCTGGATGGCGGCCCTTCACCTGAGAGCTGATGGCAGGGCCTGGCGTGTGGAAGACCCGCCGCACATCTGCCCTGTCCCACTGACTTCGTCCAGGTCACCGGCCAAGGCGTTGCTCCCTGCAGGGTCTGTCTCTTTTCCGTGTCCACCGAGGACGAGCTGGGCGTCCTGCAGACCTGCCAGCCTGCAGACAGCCAGCGTCAGTGCAGTGCTTGGTTTCAGCTCCAGCTCCCATCAGCTCCAGTGACAGCTGCTCCTGCTCCTGGGACCCACTGTCAGGGCTCTGCCCTTTGTTGCCTGTGCTGCCTCGGGCAGAGGCCGCCTGCTGCTCCGGTCTCACCTGGAGAGCTGGGCCTTGGCCGCTGGCTCACATTTCCGGAAGGTGGTGACAGACCAGAGTGTGCTCCTCAGAGGAAACGAGAAAGCTTGTCTCCGAGGAGCAGTGTGGGGTACCGGGTGGTACAGAGCCACCCGCGGACAGGCTGGTCCACCTTTTAGGACCTAGGAGGCCAGAGGCCAGGGGGCCATGGAGGGGCAAGGCACGACAGGGAGGTCGTTTAGATGACGGTTCCCAAGTATTTTCAGTTTTTATTTTTTGATTTTGTGGGTTTTGTTTTTTTTTTTTTAGTAGCAAAGCCCTTCTGCAAAATCTTATGCAGATATTTATCTGTGTGAAAAATGGATTGAAATAACTAGAAAGTAGAGCTGTTTTTGACGTGGAGTGAGGGGCCCAGAGCCCACCTCTTTGCCTGCCCCCCTGCCCCCCACGGCATCGCTAAGGACCTTGCAGCCTCTGGAGCAGTTTCCAGAGCACTGGGGGAGTCCGTCGCTGCGATCACACCGAGCTCACCTGTGCAGCACGGAGGCTGCGACGTCGCTGCGGCCCTGGATTTTGGTCGCAAAGGACAGAAACTGGCCGTGAGGACACCCCAACAGTATTTGCCCAGTGGGTACAAGGCAGGAAGGATGGCCTCTGGGGTCTCTGATCCCCAGGACTGGGCACCCTCCCCCTGGTCCCCACTCTCATGTCACACCCTGTAAACACTGGGGTTTGGTGTGCTGTCAGGGAGCCTCTGGTCTGGAGCCTTCTTTACGCAGGGGTGTGGTTGGACCCAGCTTTGGAAGGCCCAAGCCAGAATTCTCTGGGAGGTCGTCCAGTCCATCCCTCTCGCTGGACAGATGAAGAAACTGAGACCAAGAAGGTTGATGGTTATACAGCAAAGCAGGCTCTGAGCCAGAGGTGGCGCTGGGACCCCAGAGGCCACCAGTGCCCGCCCAGCTGTTGACCACCCCTATCTGTGCAGGGCCCTGTCCTGCGCCCTGTCCTCCAGCGGGCCCACCCCGCTGGGCAGAAACCACGCCTCCTCGCCTACTTCTGCAGCTGCACACCCCGCTCGGTGGGCCTGGACAGTCCCGCGTGGAGCTCGTCCCAGCTGCTCCTGCTCCCGGCACGCCAGCCTCCCGCTGGGGCTGCACTGCAGGAAGCGAGGGCGCTAACCCGCCGCTCTGCCCTGGGCGTGAGCTGACTGCAGCTCAGACCCGAGGAGGCGGTGGCTGCGTGGGGCCTAGAGACGGGTCTTGGGGACACATGGGCTGCCCTCAGGTTTGGCAGCGAACAGAAAAGTCCCGATTTCTCGTCACTTCACGATCCGTGCAGCAGCCAGGGCACAGGTGGCAGTCGGGCGGCTGGGGGTTGAGGGGCCGCGGGGGGACACAGAGCCTGGGAGAGGCGCACTGCGGGAGGTGTGCGTGCCCGCGGTTTCTGCAGGGCCCGGAGGCGGGTTCTGGGAGGTGAGAGCAGAGTGGAGGGCAGAGGCCGGGGTTGGGGCAGGAGTTGGTACCAAGGCTTCCGACGAGCCCAGAGGACTTCCCAGCGGTGGGGACGGGGCCTCGCTGGCCGGGAGAGCGTGCAGCCTGCAGGGCAGAGTCGCTTCTCTGGCCCCGGCGTGTGTGCGAGTTGTAGCAGGGCAGAGAGGCCCGGCACCGCGGAGGCTGGCTTCTCTCCCGCGCCAGTCTGCCGGCGACGGTCCAGGCCCATGCGGCACTCCGCGGTCAGGGTCCCAGACCCCTGCTGTTGCTCTGTGGCACAAAGCCCGCTCAGCAGAGTCACCCCGCAGTTCTAGAAGGTGGCTCCAGAGCCAGCCGTCACGTCCTCACTGGGGCCAGAAAGAAGAGGGAAGGAAGGAGACACGGAGGCAACAGGAAAGCCACGTCTTCAGACGTGGTTCACGTACCGCAAAACTCACCCATTCAAAGTGCAGTTGTGCGAACGTCAGCAGCATCCGAGTTTACAGCATTTATAGCGTTCCGAAGGAAAAGGCCCTCCCCGTGAGCCGTGGCCCCCCACGGCCTGCTCAGCCCTGGGCCGCCGCCGGTGTGCTCTGTGTCTTGAGAGGTTGGCAACTCCCGACGTTCCCTGTGGGCGCCGCCTGGTGGCCTGCGGTCGCTGTGTCTGGCTTCCTC
>NW_011889270.1:333549-334150 GCF_000151845.1 Pteropus vampyrus | reverse complement strand
TTCCCTGTGGGCGCCGCCTGGTGGCCTGCGGTCGCTGTGTCTGGCTTCCTCGGCAGGCACGAGGTGTCCAGGGTCGCTCGTGTCGTGGTGTGTGTCGGCACTTTATTGCTCGCGACTGCGGAATGGTATGCGTTGCGTAGACACGCCACATTCTGTTGGTTGTCAGTGGACGGGCGTTTAGGTGGTTTCCACAGGGGCTGCTGTGAACGTGCAGGCCCAGGTTTTTCTGTGGACGCAGTTCTGTTTCCCCGAGGTGCCTGTGGACTTGCTGGGCCGTGTGGTCACTCTTTGTCCAGCGTTTTGAAAAACTGCCAGCCTTTTTCCCACAGTGGCGCCGCAACCCTCCTCCCGTGGGCAGCGAGCTTCTGTGCCCTCCCCAGCCCTGGCCGCCTTCTGAGGAAGGCTCCCGAAGCTTCCGCCCGACGCCTGCCCTTGCGTCCCAGTGTCCAGAGCGTGGTCTCGTGGCTGCAGCAGGACTGGAAGACGCCGTCCTTTTCCATGCACACAGCCGAGACTTAGGGCCGTCACCGGGCAGGGAGGGAGACGGAGGTCCTCACTGTAGGGGAGGGGTCCAGCCCTCGCGCCCTTTCTGGATGCTCTC
>NW_011889270.1:328765-333254 GCF_000151845.1 Pteropus vampyrus | reverse complement strand
CCGGCACCGCGGAGGCTGGCTTCTCTCCCGCGCCAGTCTGCCGGCGACGGTCCAGGCCCATGCGGCACTCCGCGGTCAGGGTCCCAGACCCCTGCCGTTGCTCTGTGGCACAAAGCCTGCTCAGCAGTCACCCCGCAGTTCTAGAAGGTGGCTCCAGAGCCAGCCGTCACGTCCTCACTGGGGCCAGAAAGAAGAGGGAAGGAAGGAGACACGGAGGCCACAGGAAAGCCCGGCTGCCGCTTCGTTCTGAACGTCTTCAGACGTGGTTCACGTACCGCAGAACTCACCCATTCAAAGTGCAGTTCCGTGGCTTCACTATGTTCATGCAGTTGTGCAAACGTCAGCAGCATCCGAGTTTACAGCATTTATAGCTTTCCGAAGGAAAAGGCCCTCCCCGTGAGCCGTGGCCCCCCACGGCCTGCTCAGCCCTGGGCCTCCGCCGGTGTGCTCTGTGTCTTGAGAGGTTGGCAACTCCCGACGTTCCCTGTGGGCGCCGCCTGGTGGCCTGCGGTCGCTGTGTCTGGCTTCCTCGGCAGGCACGAGGTTTCCAGGGTCGCTCGTGTCGTGGTGTGTGTCGGCACTTTATTGCTCGCAACTGCGGAATGGTATGCGTTGTGTAGACACGCTGCATTCTGTTGGTTGTCAGTGGACGGGCGTTTAGGTGGTTTCCACAGGGGCTGCTGTGAACGTGCAGGCACAGGTTTTTCTGTGGACGCGGTTTTGTTTCCCCGAGGTGCCTGTGGACTTGCTGGGCCGTGTGGTCACTCTTTGTCTAGCGTTTTGAAAAACTGCCAGCCTTTTTCCCACAGTGGCACCGCAACCCTCCTCCCGTGGGCAGCGAGCTTCCGCGCCCTCCCCAGCCCTGGCCGCCTTCTGTGGAAGGCTCCCGAAGCTTCCGCCCGACGCCTGCCCTTGCGTCCCACTGTCCAGAGCGTGGTCTCCTGGCTGCAGCAGGACTGGAAGACGCCGTCCTTTTCCATGCACACAGCCAAGACTTAGGGCCGTCACCGGGCAGGGAGGGAGACGGAGGTCCTCACTGTAGGGGAGGGGTCCAGCCCTCGCGCCCTTTCTGGATGCTCTCAGGCACCTGGACGTCCCCCGACCCCTGCCCCCAGACCGTCCAGGAGCTGTGCCTGGGCCTGACCTGCTGCTGGCTGAATGCCGGGACCGGCCCCTCCCCAGGCCGAGCCGTGCACCGCCCGGGCCTTCACGGGGCTGTCTTGTCTTCCAGCGTACGTCCTGCCTGTGAAGGTGGAGATGGAAATGGCCATCCAGCAGTACGAGAAGGCCAAGGTCATCCAAGACGAGCAGCTGGAGAGGCTGACGCAGATCTGCCAGGAACAAGGGGTAAGGCGCGACAACTCTGGTTCTGTCCACGTCTGTCCACTTCTGTCCGGGGCTGAGGAAACTGGTGGTGCCTAGCGAGGTCAGAGAGCGCGTCCAGCCCCTGAGGGAGGCAAGGGGAATCGAGGCCTCAAGGGGGAAGGCGTCTCTCAGGCCCCTCGTGCCTCGTCCGGCCGGGCCTGACCTCACCCCGACTCCCAGGCCAAGGTTCTCTCACTGCAGCCTGGCGACAGGTCAGCCCTCCAGCCTGAACCAGCCAAGGCGCCAGCGCAGGTCGTGAGTCTTCTTGGTACAGTGGTCTCTGAAGCAGGGGTTGAATTCTGTCCGCGGCGGCTGCCGGGCCCGTCACCGTCCAGGCTCTCCAGACAGTCCGGGAGGTGCCGCTGTGCCCTGAGCCCTCCAGGAACTGCCAAAGACGCAGACAGGTGACGGGCCCTGCGCGGCCGAGCTGGGCAGTCCAGTGGGCCAGGCAGCTGGGCCAGGAAGACGGCCTGTCCGGGGCTCGGGGCCCGGTGCCCTGCTCCATGCCCAGGGCCCCAGCCAAGTCACGCCCCTCGTCCGCCCTCAGTTCCTTCATCTGTGAGATGCGACTGGGGCCAGGGTCTTCTGTAGGGGCTCAGGGGCGGTGACTGGCGTGGCCCTGCAGCCAGGGCGCTGCTCTGTGGATGGCGCCTTGTGTGCAGGGGACGTTCTGCTGCCAGGCATGTGGGGCGGGACCACAGAGGGGATGCACCCCCCAGCAGGTGGGAACGTGTGTGTGGGGGGTGGAGTGCACGTGGCGGCCAGGTCCCTTGCCCCTGGGCTGCTGCGTGCGTGGCACCGATGCTCTGGATGGTCGGCCTGGCCCCCAGCCTCACGCCCTGTGCCGTGGGTCTCCAGTGGCGTGTGTAGGAGCCCAGGGACGAGGAACGCCCCCTCCGCGTCCGCCGCGCTCTCCCCCTGGGACGTGTCCGTGTGAATATTTGCCGACACTTCCCTCCTCTTAGCTCTCTTTAAAAATCAACTGTATTTCAGGACAGTTTCAGGTGGATAGAAAGATCGTGAAGACGCCTTCGCTGGCGTGGCTACCGTCACAGTGAGCGGAGGTCGCTGTGTTATTCCTGAACCGTGCCTTGTTCGGGGTTCCCTCGTGTTTACCTGTGTCCTGTATCTGTCCTCGATGCCACCCAGGATGCCACGTCCCGTTTGGCTTCCACGTCCCCTTAGGCTCCTCTCGATCCTGCAGGTCCTCAGCCCACCCCTGTTCCCGATGACCCTGTGGGGGTTCGCAGGCCGCCCCTGTGCCGGGGTTTCTCTGACATTCTCGTGGTTAGGGTGCAGTCGGGGCTGGGGGAGGGAGCCCACAGGTGGATGCCCTTCTCATCAGTCACACCCAGGCGCACAGTGTCGGCGTGGAGTCACTGTTGATCTGGACCTCGATCACCTGGCTGAGGTCGGTTTGTCACATCTGTCCACCGTAAAGATACTCCTTTTCACTCAGCTTTCTAAGAAAGCTGAAATCGCTTCGTCCTGTGCCCCTGGAGACTTGGGCGATGTGGTCTGCCAGGCTCACGCATCAGTATCTCGTGCCTTCTGTCGTCTTTGCCACATGGCTGCTCACGAACACAGGCCGCGCCCCAGATGCCCCAGAAGCGCCTCATGTTACAAGCGGAAGGCCCTTGGAGGGCATCGCGCTCATCCTGGCTTTGGTGGGTGGCAGAGTCTGAGGCCCCAGGAGGGGGAGACTTGGTCTCAGGTGGCTCCTTCCAGTGCATGTCCCTGGCCCAGACTGGCCTCTGGTCTGACGGGCACAGGACCCGCTGCTTCCCTCCTTCTCATCATCTCTTTTGAGCCCCGGGCTCACCTCATCCTTAGATTCCTTCTGGAAAGGTGAGCTTCACGGGGCCCGTGGGGAGGAGGACGCCGTCGGCCGTCCGACCATTCCTGAGCCCTGGCTGGCCTGCAGCCGGCATCCAAGACGGCACAGTCCAGCGATGGAAGAGGGGCCGGCCTCAGGCCCCCGCTTCCCACAGCCCTTCAGCTGGGAGCTCCTTCCCACGCACTTTTAGCTCGCTGTCTGCCTGGATCCCAGCCAGAACCTTCTGAGGCATGAATCTCACTGGTGCACCGATGGTTCCAGAGGCGGTTGCTGGTTAGTGCCCTGCAGAGGATGGGGACTTTCGTCTCTGTCCTGGCTGTGCTAGAAGTCAGAGCTGTTTTAGACGCAGCGGCTGAGTCCGTGCGATGGCAGATTCTTCCACCTCCTCTCGCGAGATGACCTCTGAGGTTTCACGTGCGTCTGGGCCCAGCCTCTAGCTCCAGTCCTGAAACATGCTCTCAAGTCCCCACTGTAACTGCTCTTTGCCCTGGAAGCCTTGCAGCAGCCATCGGCCCACAATGCCAGTGGCACCTGGCCCACGGTTGGGGCTTGTTTCTCTTCCCTGTCGGCCGTGTGGGAGGGACAGAGGGCACTGCGGCCCTCCCTCAGCAGCGTTCTCCCTGAGGGCCCTGGGCACGGGGCTTAATCTAGGCCGACTCAGGGCCCGCCCTGCCAGAAGGCCAGTGGGACCTTCCGAGTCCCCAAGGGTGACCGTGGACCTTGGGGGCATGGTCCCTGACAGAGGAGTCCCGTGCGTGCAGCCCGGCGGGATGGGAGGGGGCTCCTTCCACGGGGGTCCAGCTGGCAGGATCGCATCCCCACCCTCAGCTCCACTAGCAGCCAGCGCTCTCCCCCTAAGCTCTGGGCCTCAGGTCCTCCTGGGAAGATGGGGGAGACAAGGCTGGCATCACGAGGGTGCCGTGAGGAGCGGCTTCCGCTGAGCGACGTCGGTCTACCTGTGTCTACACACACATCTATATGTATGTGAAGTCTGTCTCACTCGAGTCCCTTGGCCAGCGTGGAGAGAGTGAAAACACTGTGTTGGTGGCCACTGACACACACACCGTCACCTACGCTCACTCTTTCAACTCGGACGGCAGAGGTTGGCAGGCTCGGCATTATTAACCCCTGTAGCGGTGGACAGACCGAGGCCGAGAGAGGCCGCTGCTTGCCCAGCGTGCTATGCATCGCTAGGGCGGGCTGGGGCTGGAGCCCGGGGCCTCGGGGCCCACCTCCCTCCCCCAGGGATGGGCCACCTGTGCAAGTCACTGTTCGGTGAGCAACGCG
>NW_011889270.1:325550-327045 GCF_000151845.1 Pteropus vampyrus | reverse complement strand
GGAGCTAGGCTCTGAGAGTCCCAGCTAGAACCTCCTGACAGCCAGTGACGAGTGCTGACAGTGATTTGGCCCACCTTCAGGTCCCGGGCAGGGGCCAAGGTATCCAGCCACCCGCACCCTCTCGGTGTAAAGCCTGTCCTAATACGTCCCCAAAGCAAGTAGCCCTCTCCCTCACCTCTCACCCCCGCCCCAGTCCGTGCCCGCGCAGACACGCTCACCCCCTAAATAAACTCTCTCTTTCCACTGTCTCCACCCTAGTCCCAAGTCTGGTCTTTATGGCCTCCCACCCCAGCCCACCCCCCGGGCACCCCACCGTCCACTCTGCTGTCAGCACCGCCCTTTCAGAGTGCCGCCAGCACCTCCGCCACTCCGCCCTTCCGTCCACAAGGTTCCAGGGGCTGCTCGTGGCTCTTTGAATAAAGGCTGAAGCCCTTGAAACATCTTCCCGCGGCTGCAGGGGAAGCCTGGCTTCCCTCGAGTCTGGCGAGGCTCGAGCCGCCTGCCCCTTCCCCCTATGTCCAGTCCTCTGGCTCTTGGACACACCATGCCTCTTCTGCCAGTGGTGCCACCGGGAGCCGACGCTCGCGTGTCTCAGGAGATTTGTCCCCTGCAGTGCTGCATACGGCCCCCCTCACTGTGGCCACCCACGAGTCACTTCCCAGCTGGGAGAGGTACGTTCACTCCAAAACATGGAGCAGAATTTTAGCATAGCCCTCACCATGCTGTACCTGGCTCCATAGTGAGTGAGTGGGTGACCGAATGGAGAACTGTCACATGGCGGGGGGATGGGGGGGCTGGTCACACACTAGTGTATGTGCCTGTGTGTGCACGTGTAGGCTTGGGGCTCAGCGAGCCCTGGCCTCTGGCTGTCTGGCCTGAATTCCAGTGGGACACTTATGGGCAGCTCTGTATCAATTACAGGTTATTAATAATGCATCTGTTCAGAGTGGCCTGGGCCTGCCGGCCCCGGTGAGCAGCCATGGAGAAGCGGGCCGGGTGCACCCACGGGAGGGAAGTTCAGATCAGCCCGGGTAGGAGGGGCCCCCAGCCCCGCAGAGCTCAGAGGGTTGCTTCCCGGGCCCCGTGTGACCTGTGAGACCTTGCTGCCAGCGGGTGGCTCGAGCCCTTTCCCCTGCACGGGCCGCCCTGCGGTACCCCAGCCGCAGAACCAGGCCTCGAGGGCCAGGGTCCGGGCCGAGGGTGAGCGCAGAGGGTGCGCTTGGCGCCGTCTGTGGCTGCAGGGGGGACAGAAGCTGCAGAGCCAGGCCGTTTCTTCCGCGGCATGTCCCGAGTGCGTCCTGTGCGCCAGGCCACAAAACAGACAGGCTCCTGCCCCGACAGAGTGGCGCTCTGCGGGGGGCGAAGGCGGCTCTGGTGCGCCGGGGCTGCCGCTGGCGCGAGGGCCAGCCGTGCACAGTTCGGCCCAGTTCTGCGTGGCACCGTGTCGGTCCTTTGAAATCGGCCTGGTGGGAGTGTTTACAGCTCTGAGGTTAGC
>NW_011889270.1:319839-323320 GCF_000151845.1 Pteropus vampyrus | reverse complement strand
GCACGTGTCGATGGTGCGTTTGAGAGGTTCTGGAGTGTTACCCTTCTCTGCAGACGCAGCCCTCCTGCTGCGGCGTTTCAGTGGGGAGCAGGGGTGGCCCTCCGTCCAGCACCAGAATTCACTGCGACTTGCACTTTGTTGCCTCCCAGCTAGGGCCCCAGGGCCAGCACGCAGCTGGCCATCGACTCAGAAGTCAGCGGGGCCATGAGCCTTCCTGAGCACACAGTGATACCGAGGCCCAAACAGGAAGGAGCCTGACCCACAGTCGGAATGCGGGGCGGCGACAGGCCAGGGCTCAGGCTCCAGCCCCTGCTTTGTTCCCGGGTGGGGGCCGCCTGCTCTTTCCAAGCCCTGCTTCCGTCAAGCAACCGGGCATTCTGTTTGAGCTGTCACCGCCATCTCACCCACAAGGTTCCGGTTCTGTGACATAGGGCCTGTGGGGTGGAAGCCTGAGGCCTGGGTTCTGGGCCCAACTTTGCTTCTGATGTGCCATGCCTTTCTTGCCTACCCCACCCCCACCCCGTCCCCCAGCACAGAAGCCTCTTTCCTACCTTAGGGCCTCAGTTCACCTATCTGACTAATGAGGGCATGATCTCCTAGGACCCCCAGACAGCCCTTCAGTCTCCTATGGAAGCACATGTGGCCATGTTCAGTATAGGGGAGTCTGGAGCTAGGCTCTGAGAGTCCCAGCTAGAACCTCCTGACAGCCAGTGACGAGTGCTGACAGTGATTTGGCCCACCTTCAGGTCCCGGGCAGGGGCCAAGGTATCCAGCCACCCGCACCCTCTCGGTGTAAAGCCTGTCCTAACACGTCCCCAAAGCAAGTAGCCCTCTCCCTCACCTCTCACCCCCGCCCCAGTCCGTGCCCGCGCAGACACGCTCACCCCCTAAATAAACTCTCTCTTTCCACTGTCTCCACCCTAGTCCCAAGTCTGGTCTTTATGGCCTCCCACCCCAGCCCGCCCCCGGGCACCCCACTGTCCACTCTGCTGTCAGCACCTCCGCCACTCCGCCCGTCCGTCCACAAGGTTCCAGGGGCTGCTCGTGGCTCTTTGAATAAAGGCTGAAGCCCTTGAAACATCTTCCCGCGGCTGCAGGGGAAGCCTGGCTTCCCTCGAGTCTGGCGAGGCCCGAGCCGCCTGCCCCTTCCCCCTACGTCCAGTCCTCTGGCTCTTGGACGCACCCTGCCTCTTCTGCCAGTGGTGCCACCGGGAGCCGACGCTCGCGTGTCTCAGGAGATTTGTCCCCTGCAGTGCTGCATACGGCCCCCCTCACTGTGGCCACCCACGAGTCACTTCCCAGCTGGGAGAGGTACGTTCACTCCAAAACATGGAGCAGAATTTTAGCATAGCCCTCACCATGCTGTACCTGGCTCCATAGTGAGTGAGTGGGTGACCGAATGGAGAACTGTCACATGGCGGGGGGGTGGGGGGGCTGGTCACACACTAGTGTATGTGCCTGTGTGTGCACGTGTAGGCTTGGGGCTCAGCGAGCCCTGGCCTCTGGCTGTCTGGCCTGAATTCCAGTGGGACACTTATGGGCAGCTCTGTATCAATTACAGGGTATTAATAATGCATCTGTTCAGAGTGGCCTGGGCCTGCCGGCCCCGGTGAGCAGCCGGGAGAAGCGGGCCGGGTGCACCCACGGGAGGGAAGTTCAGATCAGCCCGGGTAGGAGGGGCCCCCAGCCCCGCAGAGCTCAGAGGGTTGCTTCCCGGGCCCCGTGTGACCTGTGAGACCTTGCTGCCAGCGGGTGGCTCGAGCCCTTTCCCCTGCACGGGCCGCCCTGCGGTACCCCAGCCGCAGAACCAGGCCTCGAGGGCCAGGGTCCGGGCCGAGGGTGAGCGCAGAGGGTGCGCTTGGCGCCGTCTGTGGCTGCAGGGGGGACAGAAGCTGCAGAGCCGGGCCGTTTCTTCCGCGGCATGTCCCGAGTGCGTCCTGTGCGCCAGGCCACAAAACAGACAGGCTCCTGCCCCGACAGAGTGGCGCTCTGCGGGGGGCGAAGGCGGCTCTGGTGCGCCGGGGCTGCCGCTGGCGCGAGGGCCAGCCGTGCACAGTTCGGCCCAGTTCTGCGTGGCACCGTGTCGGTCCTTTGAAATCGGCCTGGTGGGAGTGTTTACAGCTCTGAGGTTAGCGTATGCTGCAGCTCAGGCCTTTAAAGAAATCCCGCCTGCTTCTCCGAGTTCCGCTGCAGTGATAGCAAAGAAAGAAACACGTAAGAGTCAAGACAACTGTCTCTTTCAGACCCGTTTCCCAGAGCAGAGAGATTTCAGTGGATTTGGGGAAGATGGAGAGTGGATGAGAAAGTTCTAATGGATCTAGTTGGGTGGAGAATTTGTCACGAAACAGGCTGCAGAGGACGGTGAGGAAGGGCTAACCCCTAATCTGGGAGGGAAGGGGTAAGTGCGAAGCCAACCTTGGGGAAGGGGCCGGCTAAACGTCTGGGCACAGCCAACGGCCCAGTCCCCCACCCTGCGAGAGCCCAATGCTTGTCCTCGGGACAAATAACCGGGGGCACTAGGTTTGGCTGGGGCCTGGGGAGAGGCGCAGGCCCGAAAACGAGAATCGCGTGCAGGCCTTTCTGCCCAGGCGGGGCCCTCTGCCCGGTCCCCTGTCCTGCTTTCAGCACAGAGGCAGCCAGAGGTGTGTCCCCACGCAGCAGGCTGATGAGTCAGTCCTCTGAAAAACAGCGGTCCCAGGGACTAAACCTGTGGACACCGATACTGGGAATTGGCCCGGGTGCCAGTTTGCTGCCCAGCCCCCCGGTGTTGGCGAATGCTTTAACCGTGTTTCACTGTCAAGAGAAAACCAAAACGTTAAAATAGTAAGCAACGTCAGGAAGTCCGAAGGGCAACGCAGAGAATTCAAACAGGTGCATGTCCCCGGGTGGCTGCCTCAGGCCGGGCGGAGGGTGCAGGCGAAACAGGGCTCGATGGCTTGACGTGTATAAGGAACCCCGAGGCCCGCCGCAGGGGCAGTGAAGGGGGAGAAAGGGTGGGAGGGGGTGTCAGGGAAGCAGCTCTCTAAGCCCAGGGTCAGGGACTGCGGTTTTCTCCCACCCAAGGTGCGTGGACGAGGGGGTGACCCGAGACTCTGGGCTCCTCTGGGAGAAGGCCGGCTCCGGGCTGTAGGGGCTGCAGGGGTCCAGGCGAGAACTGGGGCCTGGCGCTCGCAGGTGGGGCTGGACTGGGGCAGGTCTGATGGGGGTGCAGGAAACAAGGAGCTAGGAGGCGATCACAGGTTCGGGTCCAGCTAAAACGAGAGGGAAGCGCCAAGGAGCAGGTTCGGGGGTGCAGTGAAGGGTGGCTTTAGCCAGCTGGGGTTTACGACTCCTGCGACCAACCCGTGCTGCTGTCCGGTGGGAAGTTGGAGGTGTGGGTCTGACTTTGGAGGGGTGGGGGAGGGAGGAGCGGGAGGGGGTAAGAAGCCTGCACTGTGTGCCCTGGACACTGGGCGGTGGCGACGGCTCTCCTTCCCGCTGA
>NW_011889270.1:315081-318579 GCF_000151845.1 Pteropus vampyrus | reverse complement strand
GGGAGGAGCGGGAGGGGGTAAGAAGCCTGCACTGTGTGCCCTGGACACTGGGCGGTGGCGACGGCTCTCCTTCCCGCTGAGCCTACGGGGCCCTTCAGTGTCAGAGTCAAACTTTGCTTCCGCCTGGGCGTGGGGAAGTGCCCCCGAGGGCGAATGGCCAGCCCAGCCACGAACCCAAGAGGCCTCTGGAAGCTGTCTGGAAGCTGTCTCACAAAAACACTAAGCCAGCCTCGCAATGGTGGGCAGCTTTCCCCAAGGCCTTTGTGAAGCACCAGAGCACTCCCCAGGCTCCGTGTGGGGAGCCCTGCGTTACATCTGGGACAGGCGGGGCCGGGGCCTGGGCCATCCTCCCAGGGCGTGCACAGCTTTCGGGACTCCTCCCGGACGAGGCCCACAGCTGTCACTGGGGGATGGATGGGCCAGGGGGCGCCCAGGGAGCACCTGGTGCAGGACACCGGCTGGCGACCGCCCTGCATGGTCCCTGCCGGTCATCACGGCAAACGTCTGCTGGAGCTTCACTGACAAGCACCACTTGGTCTAGATATAGAAGTGGATTCAAACCCGGTCTCCAAGGCCTCCCCCAAAGCACAGCCTCATGAGGGGCCCCAGGCGAGACGGGACACACTGTTACCTGGAGGAGGTGCTTGTGGTCAATGTTCGGGGAGCCCGTCCGCCCCCAGCACAGCGCCCAGACGCGATCCCCACCCTCGGTCCCCTCCTCTTGCAGTTCGAGATCCGGCAGCTGCGGGCGCATCTGGCACAGCAGGGCCTGGACCTGGCTGCGGAGCGGGAGGCAGCGCTGCTTGCCCCACAGGTATGCGGCCGGCCACACAGCCGCTACCACGCGGTGGAGGAGACGGCGACCGAGGGCCTCGTGGAGGGGCTGCGGCCCTCACCAGGTAAGCTGCCGCCGCGGCCTCCCGACCCGCGTCCACCCGGCTTCCCGGAGCGTGTCTCCTGGCAGGGCCCAGGACCACCGCCGGAGCCGGCAGGAGGCGGCGGTCAGTCCAGCTGCCTTGACCGCCCTGGAAACGACCTCAGGGACTCTCGCGTCTCGTGCCTGTGGGCCCCCCCACCCCTCCAGAGGAGGTGTGACCTCCTACTTCATGGGTGAGGAAGCAGCCCCAGGAACGTCATCCAGAGGCTTCGAGCTGGAGGGCTGGGACTTTGCTCCTGGATGCCTGGGCCAGGACGGCTGGAACCTGGGCCCGGGGCAGAGGAGACCGGCTGTGTTGCCTTGTACAGGGGTTGTGACCTGGGCCGTGGTGTTGCTAGCTGCGACGCAGGGGAATGCTTGGGGAAGGGGCCACCTGCAGATGTCAGGTGTCATTGTGTCGCCGTCGGGTGGAAGCACCCTCATCTGGTGACGGGGTCGAGTCAGGTTTGGGCCTCGGCAGGGTTGGGGGACGCTGTGTTTGATGGGCTCAGGCGAGGACCAGCCTTAGCTCAGGGGCCTCGGGAGCCAGGCAGGGGGGCTCTCTGCCCGCCTCAGCGTCCACAGGGGTCCTCAGCCTGGACGCGGACCCTCCAGGCCTCTTTTTGCTCAGGCTCGTGTCTACGCTGTCCTGGCTTCACCTAAAAGCGGTGGGGGTTGGAGTTTCTTCACTCTACCAAGAAATGCTCTTCCGGACCGACCTCTGATGATTGGCAATACATTTCCATGTAACGTCGTTTGCCTAAAGGCGAAGGAGCTGAGATTTCTCAGAGCCTGTCAAGGGGAGCTGTCATAGTGTGACCTCGCCGGTCCTCACACCTCCTTCCTCTCATAG
Source organism: Pteropus vampyrus (assembly GCF_000151845.1). Taxonomy (NCBI): domain Eukaryota; kingdom Metazoa; phylum Chordata; class Mammalia; order Chiroptera; family Pteropodidae; genus Pteropus; species Pteropus vampyrus. Next base: position 316,810 of record NW_011889270.1, on the reverse strand, counting down.
GGACGAGAAAACACACACCCAACGAGGTGATGACAATTTCACAGGGTCACACAGGAAGTGGTGCTGGGCTGGGAACCTGGGCTGTGGGACCCTCACCCCAGCTTTGTGTCGGCATGCTTTGCCCTGGACATCTGCGCAGGGCTGGGCGGGTTGCGAGGCAAGAGGCCCGAGCTTCAGCCTCTGCCACCCCCAGCCATACGACTTGAGGCTTCAGTGTCCCCTTCTGTAGGGTGGACTCTGACTCCAGCTGTGTGTGCCTCACAGGAAGTGTGAGCTGGTGGCCGTGAGGAAGTGCCGTAGGCTGCAGGGCACTGTGAGCGGGTTTTGGGGAGTGGCGTGATTGCTGTTAGGATCTTCTGAGAACCTTTAGGTCTCGCAACTATAGAACTTCGGGTCTGGGCGGAGCTTCTGAGCCCGCCCCGCAGCCCCTGCTGGGAGACCCGCCTCCGAGAACGGGTCCTCCCAGTCTGCAGGGAAGCCCCGCCACCTAGCCCCCTGCCTGTTACACGGGGCTGTCTGCCCTCAGCAGCCATCTCCCTGCTGGCCACATTTATGTAAAGGCGTGGCAGGTGCCCGCTGGCTGCCATGTCCCTTTAGACGCTGGCCTCTGAGTGCTTTCTCTTCCAGGGTCCACCACCTCAGTCCCACCGCCAGTCCTCGGGGACAAGCTCCCCGAGTTCTTACTGTGCCGCCCTCCCGAGTGGTCCAGTGTTTTGGTCCTGCTCAGGGTGATACCCAGAACAAAAGGAAATTCTTGGGGAGCTGCAAGACCAGGGCAGAGCTCTGAGGGGCTGCAGGGCGACCCCTCCTGTTCTGTTCTGGACCAGAGACCCTTGTAATGCAGCTGGAAGGCTTAGGAGCCTGTGAAGGCTGCCTGGCCTGAGCCCGCAGCTGACCCAGACCTTCGCGTTCCCCACGTGGCTCTGCCGAGCCCTGTGTCCCTGCAGCCCGTCCTCGGGCTGTTGGCATTTTGTATTCCTGTGCAGAAGTTTACATTCATCTGTTCAGCTGTAGCTTTTTTTTCAAAATTTATTTTTTATTATAGTTGACATACAGTAGTATTTCCAGTTTACAATGTACTGATTCAACTTTTGTCTACCTTACAGTCTGCTTAGTAACCATGCGTCACTGTACATAGTTACACTGTTATTGACTCTGTTCACAGCATTCCGTCCCTGTGGCTTATGTTCTACCTGGCAGTTTGTACTTCTTAATCCCCTTCTCCCTTTACTCCCTGTCCCCCGCACGCACCCCCGCCCCGCCCCCCGGCAACCGTTAGCTCTCTGTATCTGTGGATGCGTTTCAGTTTTGTTTTGTATTTTAGATTTCACATGTGAGTGAGATATGGTATTTGCCTTTCTCTTTCCAACTTATTTCACTGAGCATAATACCTTCTCCGTCCATCCATGTTCTTGCAAACAACAAGATTTCATTCTTTTTGTGGTTCAGTAATATTCCAGTGAATATATGTACCACCTCTTCCTCTAGTTAGTAGATTGTCTTTCTGTTTTGTGGTTTCCTTTGCTGTGCAAAATCTCGTAGTTTGATGGAGTCCCATTTGTTTATTCTTTTGTTTCCCTTGCCCAAGGAGATATATCCAAAAACATATTACTGAGAGCAGTCAGAGAGTTTGCTGTCTATGTTTTTCCTTCTAGGAGTTTTACGGTTAAATTCTTTAATGCATTTTGCGTTTATTCTTGTATATGGTGTAAGAAAGTGACCTAGCTTC
>NW_011889270.1:308143-314374 GCF_000151845.1 Pteropus vampyrus | reverse complement strand
TTCACATGTGAGTGAGATATGGTATTTGCCTTTCTCTTTCCAACTTATTTCACTGAGCATAATACCTTCTCCGTCCATCCATGTTCTTGCAAACAGCAAGATTTCATTCTTTTTGTGGTTCAGTAATATTCCAGTGAATATATGTACCACCTCTTCTTCTAGTTAGTAGATTGTCTTTCTGTTTTGTGGTTTCCTTTGCTGTGCAAAATCTCGTAGTTTGGAGTCCCATTTGTTTGTTCTTTTGTTTCCCTTGCCGAAGGAGATATATCCAAAAACATATTACTGAGAGCAGTCAGAGAGTTTGCTGTCTATGTTTTTCCTTCTAGGAGTTTTACGGTTTTGGGTCTTAAATTCTTTAATGCATTTTGCGTTTATTCTTGTATATGGTGTAAGAAAGTGACCTAGCTTCACCTTTTTTTTTTTTTGCCTGTGTCTGTCCAGTTTTCCCAGCACCATTTACTGAATAGACTATCTTTACCTCATTATGTGTTCTTGCTTCCTTTGCCATAGATTAATTGACCATATAAGCATGGGTTTATTTCTGGGCTGTCTGTTCTGTTCCATTGGTCTGTGTATCTGTTTTTATGCCAGAATCATGCTGTTTGGATGACCAAAGCCTTGTAGTACAGTTTGATATCAGGTAGTGTGGTTCCGCCAACTTTGTTTTTCTTTCTCAAGATTGCTTTGGCTGTTCCGAGTCTTTTCTGGTTCCATGTAAATTTTAGGATTATTTGCTCTAGTTCTGTGAAAAATGTCATTGGTATTTTGATAGGGATCGCATTGAATCTGTGGATCCCTTTGGGTAATGTAGACATTTTAATGATAACTCTTCTGGTCTGTGAGGATGGCGTATCATTCCATTTATTTATACCTTCTTTATTTAATCTGTTTCTTCAGTGTTTCATTGTTTTCAAAATGCAAGTCTTTGATCTCAGTTCAGTTTATTCCTAGGCATTTATTCTTTTTGATGCGACCGTAAATGGGATTGTTTTCTTTATTCCTGATAGCTCGTTATTGGCGTATAGAAAGGCAAATGACTTCTGAATATTAATTTTGCTTCCTGCAAGTTTATGGTGTGTGGCAGGTCTTCTTACTGACCTCCCTGCTGTCCATACTGTCCTGCTGCTGTCTTTCTTCTCGGGCAGCCGTGTGCCCAGCATCCAGCAAAACAACCCTGAGCTTTTGGAGCCGGACGCGCCAACCCCATTCTTCCTTGCCGGTGGCCACGAGGGGCGTGTGCTGAGTTCCGGCTCTGTGTCCCTGACGATGGCACAGGTGGCTGGCTCCCTTCTCCTTTCCCTTTGTTGTGCCTTCAGTGCAGACCGGAAGCCTGGATGCAGGGCAGCCGGCTGGCAGCCACGAGGCCAACAGTGATGGCCGCAAGTTGGTGACCGTGTGGGAAGGGTCAGGAGAGGCGGGGGCAGCGTCGACCAGCTCTGCCCACCTCGCCCGGCTCAGCTCCAGATCTCATGGAGGAAAACGAGGAGGCGAGTTATAACACGAGAGCAAAGCATTCGATCTGGCCGTGCCCGCTGTCTGTGGAAGGCTCGCCAGCTGCAGACCGGCCACATCGGGAGGAATGCTGGGAGAGCTGTGGAATACTGGCCCGTGCTGGCCACTTCTCACGGCTCTCCAGTAGGGGCCCACAGAAGGTGGGGTGACTCAAATCTGCTCCCCCGCTAGAGACCAGAAAGGGTGGGAAACAGCGTGGTGGAGGGGTGTCTGCCTTCAGCCCTGCGACTGGGAATTGTTTTAGGAACGAAAGGCAGAACTCCCTCACCTAGGGTTAGTGTTAGAAGTGCCTCAAGTCCACTATGAGGGTTCAGAGGTCACTGCTAAGAGCTGAGACACTCCAGGCCTAAAGCCGATTCCCAGGAATGGTTTTTAGCTGCGGCTACGCCCAGTTGACCTGGAGCACACAGACCAGCCTGCAGAGGCACTACAGGCTCTGTCCTGTGAGAGCTGACGACTGCCGACCCTTGGGCGCTCCCCTTCGTCCCCTTTTCTTAATGGTGGCGTTACTGAGGTCACTCAGCTCCTCCTCCTTCACGTGTGGGAAGGGAATGGTTTAGAGACAGTGATCCTTCAGCCATGTGAACAGTCAGCCGAGCGCAGACAAAGTCACCCAGTGATCCTGCTCCATTCAGTGACTGCATGGGAGGGGGGTGTCTTCGTAGAGGGAGATGAGTGTGTTCTGTTTAACCTGGGTGTGACGAGGCTGTGTGCGCACTTCAGTCGAGGCCCAGCAGACACTGCTGTCTGGCCCACTGCTGTCTGGTCCGTTCCTCGCCTCTGCCGTAAGCACTGGAAGTTACTCATCTGCTTTTCCCATCTTTCTTCCTGCCGAGTAGTCGTGGAACGGAATTCTGGGGATGCCGTGCAGGGCTTTTCCTTTTCCGATGAAAGGGTCAGACGGCCTGCGTGAACCCCTTTTCCTTTGACCTCAGATGTGATGCTCGGAGCTGTGGTGACCACCAGGAGTCATTAGCCAACAGACGTGAACATAAAAAGTTAATGCACTCAGGATGAGGGAGCAAAAATACTGAAGATATTGTGCGTCACGGATCAGTAAACCGACCTCAGCGATCACTGAGTTCACGATTTTTTGTCTTGTGAGTAAATTCACAGCAATGAATGTGTGTGGTCTGCTGACCAGGGCAGATGCTGTAAAATTCCAGATGTGAGATGCTCTTCTCTGCACTCTGGCCCCGTTAGCTTCAGCCCGTTCTTCTTCGGGAAAAGGTGCCAGACGGTTAGGGTCTCTGGGACCTCTGGGGTCTCTCTGGCCCGGGCGTGGGTCTCTGGTGTCTTTGGGGCCTCTGGGGTCTCTCTCTGGGCCGGGCTGAGGTCTCTGGAGCTTCTGGATCTCTCTCTCTCTCTTGGGCTGGGATCTCTGGGGTGTCTGGGACATCTGGGGAACAGATCTTTATTTCATAGGGAATACGCTGGACACCTCCATGATTCATAGGGAAAACGCTGGACAGCTTCATGGATCAGTGGGAAAATGTTGGACAGCTCCTTGAGGTATGCTGGGTGTGCTGGGCTGGGGTATCTGGGGCTCTGCAGTCTCTCTCCGGGCTGTACTGGGGTCTATGGGACCTCTGGGGTTTCTCTGAGGTGTCATGGGGTGTCTGTGTTCTCTTGATTCTCAAGTTCGCTCTGTGGGCTGGGCTGGGGCCTCTGTGTCCTCTTGGATCTCTGGGGTCACTCTCTGGGCATCTCTCACGGGTGGAATCCTGGGGTCTCTGAGCTGTAATAGGGTCTCTGGGGTCTCTCTGGGCCAGGCGTGGGTCTCTGGTGTCTTTGGGGCTGCTGGGTCTCTCTCTGGGCTGGGTGGGGTCTCTGGGGCTTCTAGGGTTTCTCTCTGGGCTGTCTGAGTTCTCTGGGGTCACTCTCTGGGTTGGCCTGGGATTTCTGGGGCCTCTACTGTTTCTCTCCAAGCTGTCCTTGGGTGTCTGTGTCCTCTTGGTTCTCTAGGGTCTCTCTCTGGGCCGGCTTGGGGCTTCCAGGGGTCCTGGGGTGGAACCTTGGGGTCTCTGAGCTCTCCAGGGTGCTTGGGTCCTCTTGGTTCTCTGGGGTCACTCTGTGGGCCGGGTCAGGCTGGGGTTTCCATCCTTCTTACATTCTCCCAAACTCAGATGCTTCCAGAACTGTGAAGTGTGAGGGCATCTAACTCACTACTTTGGTCAGTGTCTACATTTCTCTTGCCCAAATGAACTGAGCAGGTGATGTTCATTATAGATTAATTACATACTTTATTGATAATTGAATATGTTAATATGTACATAAAATTATTTTTTACTATTTTAACTTATATTATCTGAATTCACTTATTCTCCGATAACTGAATAAATCTTTGTATACACTTTATTTTCATAATTTCGTTATTACATCTCAGTGACTAGATACTCTTAGAACTTACTATTTGATCTCAAAAATTAGCTTTGCTGTGTTTAGAATCAGAGACAATAGATAAAAGATGACATACTTGGGTGATATCTGTAGGACTGCAGCAGAGGCAAACTGCACAAATGGGTCATAATGAACGGGTCCCATTCTCATTCTCTTGTGCCAGTGGCCATGCCGTCTGGTCTAGGAAAAGACAAGACTGTGTGTCACCCCAGATGCATGAAACAGTGGACACAGCCCATTCAAGGTCCACAGTGACCTCTGCCACTTACCCTGACAGGCTGCGGTGGTTGCCCAGGCCTTTCTCTGGCATCTGAGTGAAGATCCATGGTTTTCTTCCATTGGACCATGATTTCCTGAAAGATATGAATGACATTTGCTTGACTTCACTGATATACAGATATATGACAGTGCACAGGTTGGAAGATGGGATGGGGTGTGAGTAGCGTTGAGATAATGTGGCATGTGAAATGGGCCATTTGAGTCGGTAGTAATAAGCTGGGATAAGGGATGGCTGGTGGGTACATGGACAAGACAGGATGGGATTAGGAAAGAAACATGCAATGCGAGCAGGAAGGGGAGATGGGGGGCGATGTAGGAAGAACTGCGTAGTGCGATTAGAGATGGTCTGGGAGTAGGGATGGGAGATGAGCTGAAGGAGGACAGGTGGTGGAATGGGATTTGAAGGGAGTACGGGTGGATGGAATTGTATTCACAGTTTTGGAGATTATAACAGCTATCTCAGTAATTGGAAACGACAAAATAACAAGAACACCACATAGTTACAATACATAAACTACATCAACAGAATGAAAGCAGGGACACCTGATCTCTATGCGTATGTGGGAAGGGAACGGCATGGGAATTCGGGGGAATTGGAGAGAGTCTGGGACAAGGGATAGGAGAGGAATTGGGTGTAGGGATGGGACATGAGATAGGATGGGGCTTGGCGGATGGCAGTGGGGAGGGAGGTGGGGTGACACATGTGGCATGGGTGGTGTGACATGGGATCGGGGGTGGGAGACAGGAGAGGCTGTGAAATGGGGTTGCATGGATGATAAGACAAGGAGCGGGGTTGGAAGTTGCACTTGTAAATCTTGAAGACTCTGGTTTTCACCTTCACAGGACATAAGGAGATAGACCTGTGTGTCGTGCTGACAGCCATTTTCTGATGTAAAACATAAAACCAGCTGCACTGGGACTTACGGTTGGCAGAGGTTTTCTTTGGTTGGAGTAGTGAGGAGTCTGCAGCACCTTGCTGGGTGGGGCTGACCTGGCGAGTCGCTCCAGCAGATGGCTCAACTGGAGGAAAGAGGGAAATGAGCACACACAGGCAAATAGCACCCTGCTGCTTCACGGGGACATCAGCACTTGTCAAAAGGGCGAAAGGCATCAGTGTCCCACTGAGCCGTTTTTGGGGTGTCCTCCGAGGCATTCTGGGTCACCGCCAGCAGACGTACAGCTTGGACTACTCAGCACTTTACTAAGGCTCCTATACTCCTGAAGACTCCGTGAGAGGGGGTCCCTAACCACCTTTTACCGATGAGCCCGAGGCCAAACACCGTGGGGGGCACCAAAACCAGCCCAGACCCCACTGGGCCCGGATCTTGAGCCTGGGAGCTTTGGAAATGATAGCACGGGATGGGAATGAGACTGAGGCAAGGGTGGGAGTAGGAGACAGGACAAGATGGAATGGGATGGAAGACGGGATGGAGGTAGCGAGGAGATGGGGGAGGGGAGTAGCGAAGGCGGTGGGGTGACACTTGATGGCGTGTGCAAGGGGCGGGAGACGGGATGGGAGCAGAGCTGGGATGAGGATGTGACTAGCAATGAGATGGGATGATGCGTGGGAAGAGGTATGTGGTGGGAGAGAATGGAGGTGGGATGGGTGCAGAGGGAGAAAGGCGGGCATGGGGCTGAACGCTGCAGTGACATGGGACGTGGGAGGGATAGGACTAGAGGGAGACGGGATGACACGGGGAAGGGACAGGAGGTTGGACGGGAGTTGGGGAGGGGATGGGTGTGTACCTGTCTTGAGCGTGAGCCTGAACATGAACATTCACGGTCAAGAAAAGCCCATGCACACGCCTAGAACCGGACCAGCTCAGACCCACCCCATTAGGGGCACTGGTTTGGTGGAGGGTGACCAGCACCCCTCCTTTCTTGCAGATACCGGTGCCCCAGAGCCGGCCATGTGTGTGGTCACCACAGCTGCCATAGACGTCCACCAGCCCAATGTCTCCTCTGACCTCTTCTCGGTGGACGTGCCCCTGAAGCTTGGCAGCAGCGGTACCCACGTGAGCACCTCCGAAAGCGCCTCCC